>NW_017199232.1:0-19617 GCF_001704415.2 Capra hircus | reverse complement strand
CACAATTGGGTCTGGGAGACAATAGTTAGGGAGATGGTTTGGCTGATCTCCTCATCTTCTTTAAGGTTAACCTCGTTTCGATAATTTGCAGAAAGCAAACTTTAAGATCTTCCACACAATGCGGCCTCAATATCTACAGAAGCTTACGCATAACAGTGTGGCCCCACTGTCTCAGGAGGCTTCGTGCGTCAAGCCATGCATCATCAGGTAAAACGTTTCACAAAGTGAGAGGCTACACGCGTGAGTATCACGGCAGAGAGCGCGAACATGTGGGCAGAAGCAGCTCATCCCTGGAACACAGGGTCCAGGATGTCTTAAGGGGCGACCCTGCCCACGGTGGGATGGGAGGCTCCGTCCTCCTCGGGCTGTGCATTCAGCTGCCTACTGAGATTGGTATGCAAAGCCCTTTGAGTTGGGACAGGAAGAGTCCATTGGTTCCCGTAGTAAACTCCCCTCATTCCGAATGTCCTCAGAGCCAAACAGACATAATTGCGTCAACAAAAAGTATACAAAGAACTCATTCCACCACAGGAGAGAGACACAGCTCTGACACAGTGAAGTGAACATGCCGTAACTGGCAATGCAAATACAGAGATCGAGGCGAGAGAGGCGTCGTTCCTTTCGGGGCTGCCTCCAAGTGGTGACCGTGACTCCGAAGGATAGAGAGAATCGGCCAAGTTAAGTCCGAGTCCACATCCCACTATGTTTTTCTGGTGGACAGCTGTAAGGTCCCAGAGAACACCTGTGGGCGCACGTGGGGCGGAGGATTTTCAAGAGTGCTCCACAGGATAATTCAGCGAAAGCGAAGCAAAGGATTGGGGAGGGAGACAACTTGACCGCAGGAAGACAAAGAGGCAGGACCTGGCGACATCCTTTTCCCTGAAACCACCAACATGCAGGGAAGGGGCTCGATTGATTTGGGAACGATCACTCTCAGTTGAAAAACACCAAAACAACACGCACTCTTCACTTCCATCCGGCTCGCACCTACCCAAAGATGTAATTGACTGCCCAAAAAGAAAGCTTAGTATCTTTTCCTCCCAGGTAAAACTGGCCCAGATGATAAACGAAAGCAACTCTGTTGTTAATTTAGAAATAGTATCTTAGCCGACTGGTTGCTCACAAGCGATGGAAGGGCACCATTCCAGTAGCCTCTGTGCAGGTCATCTCTTTGGCGAGTCTAAGGTAGAGAATACCACCTTGGTTGCCTGCCTGTAGGCAACGCACCAATCTCGCATGACGGACACAGTCAGGTTTTTGCAAAGGCCCCTTCGCCTTGGCCAGCAACAAGACCCACCTGCTGTGTCAGTTGTCGCAGGCAGGTCCAAACGATTTTTTAACGACTTCTGAGCTTATGCCACGCGGCAGTCTGCTGAGCTGTGCCTATCTAACATCTGAAATTTGTCTTCTATTTTTCTCTTCTGCTTAAATTCCAGTCTGGGCTGTTTACTGAATGAGAGATAGGTAGGAATATTTTAACAGCGAGACCTACTATTCAAGACAGGCATCCTTAATGACCACCACTTTTCCTGCCTTTAAAGCAGTTGCAGGAGATTAGAAGTTCTTGAAGCGGAGAGAGCATCTTGTGCACAAGTGCTAGGTCAAGTTCTCGACCTGCCGGGATGAAAACTGAGGGGTGAGAGCTAAAGATTGCGCACACAGATTTAGACTGTCGAGATTCAACACATGTTTATCCCCTCACCAAATTTATTTCGAGAAGAACATTTTTGTAATGAAAAACTGAGATATGCAAACTCCTACAAGAAAATTTATACTTGAAATTTCATAGCAGAGCAGACATCTTAGAACCACTATGAAAAGAAGTCCCATTGCTTAAAATTTTTCAAAAGGCGAGTGTAGGACAAAATGGTTATAGCTTAAGACAGAGAGAGCAAAATTAGTTTAGCCTATTGGACATATACCGTTCCTGCGGAAGTATAAGAAACAAAAAGCTATGTCCCAAACACGCAGACAGACAATACTCCATTCCTTGTCACTGGGCTGTATGGTCTCTTTGGGAGCCGCCCACGTTCAACATGCACCTATCTGTATTATTAGGATCGAAGTGAAGAACACAGATAAACTTTATGGTGATAGTCTCAAAGATGAAGGATAGGATTGAAAATCGAGGAAAGATTTGCGGAGAGAGAAGAGAACGAAAGTTATCCCGGCGGAAAAAGTCACTTCTCGACTCCGATTAAAAGAGCTACTGAGTTACCTTTGCCCGCCCCCATAAGAACTTTAGGACTTGGGGATACTTCAGTATTATAGGGAGAGGACAGAAGACTTAAGGAGGGCCAGCCATCACCACTCACTAAGAATTAGGTTGTTTGTTTAGCCCTTTCAAGTGTACTACGAGAATACAAGAGCATAGTATCTACCAGAGGCAACACAGATTCCAAGGTTGGTGCACCAATGTGCCAGAAGAAGAGCAAATTAGCCCCTCAGATGAGGGCATAGCTAAGGATTTCTTCTCTCTGCAGCTCCACACCAGTTTCTTTGGAAATGCTAATCAAGCAGTGCGTGTGTCTGTATCAACCTGTTAAGGCTATAACATGACCCAGGCTCAATTTCTGAGCGACCCAGCCAGGTCAGAAGAAACAGGTTTCTTTTTGCCCACAAGTTAAAATTAAAAGGTATGTTGTGTAAATATAAATAGGTCCTGAGGAGAACAGTCTTCTTATGTTTGAAAAAAACAATAATTAGGAAGCAATTGAATTTCTCATACAAAAGTCAAAAAAATTCTAATCATGTTTAAGCCCAGTTCAATTGGCATCGTTCGTTGTTCGAGATGTGTCAACTGTTTTTGCACCTCGCATGAACTGATACCCGCCAGGCTTCACTCTGTCATGGGATTTTCCAGACAAGCAATTACTTGGAAGTGATTGCCATTTTCCTCGCCAGGATTCTCTCAGAGCCAGGGATGTCATGCCCCTATAGCCTCCTGTGCGGACATGTGGCGTCAGGCAGGTTTTGTGATCCGCTACAGTACTAGAAAGCCGACTAGAGGCCCAGCCAGTTCCTTTTCCAGACATTCAGTACATCAATTCAGAGGTTGCATCAGTTGTTGTCCGGGCTCGTGACCCCATTTGAAATCAACGACGCACCGCCTAGGCCTCGGTGGGCCTAGCCATCACGACACCCGGATTCACTCAATTCACGCGTGCACCCATCACAAGGATGTCATCAAGCGCATTCTCCATCTTTCGACGTCCCTTGCTCTCCTGCCCCCAATCCTTCCCAGCAATCACAGATCTCTTTTCAATTGAGTCAACTCTTTCTCATCGACGGACTCTGCTGCCAAAAAACCCCAACTGGGAGTTCAGATGTTTTAGGGACTCATTCTATGTCTGCAAAGACAGGTCCCCGAGAGCTGGATCTTCCCCTCACTAATGCGATGGTGATCTCCTTGGCGCCAAGGGGTGACTCTCTGAAGAGGATCACTTTTCCAACACATCCTCATTTCCTAAGAGGCATCATTCTTGCCACAGGCTTCTTCCACACAAGTCCAAGTCTCTGCAGTTAGTGCCACACGACAGCCGCAGTCTTGCAATCCTTCTGCCAAAAGAACCGTAGTGAGCTGACGAAGAACGGACGCTTAGCTGGGAAAAGTAGGTCTACTGGGCTTTTGAATATGCTATCCAGGTTGCGTCATAACTTTCATCCAACGAGTAAGCGTCTTTTAATTGGCATGGGCTGGCAACTACCATCTGCAGTGATTGTGAGAGCCCAAAATAATTAATAAAGATCTGGACACTGTTTCCACTGGGTTTCCCCACCATCTATAAGACTGTATCCCCATGAGCAAGGACAGAATGCCATGATCTTCGTTTTCGTGAATTGAGCTTAAGCCCAACTTTTTTAAAAATTTATTTTATTATTATTTCTTTTGAAAGTTTATTCATAAAATTTTTAATTCTGACCACGGGAGGATGTCCCTAGCCAACATTGATCCCCTTTGACCCACCTCCCTCCCATAACATTCACTGCTCCATGTGGGAGTCATTCTCTGACATGCACCCAGCGCTGCTATCATGCAATAGATGAGAGTCTTTAATAAGCCATCTGCTCAAGGACACTATGTTGGCACTGGCACGACTAACATATTCTGTAGATAGTCATTACCTATAAATGTTATTAGGAATGTCATTCTTACCTCCAAATTCTCATCGCTCATTCGCCTCTTCTTCCTCTTGAGTTGCAAAATAAGGTTACATGTATTCAACATCTTGTGTCTCATTTGCCTGGCTCCTTCCCATTTACAGGTCGTCATTGCCATCTTCCTTAAAATAATTCCCGTCAGTATATATGTGGTTAGTATACTGTATTTTGGAAAATACCACTGGTTGTTTCTTTCTGGCTTACTGTCACTTCTGTATAATGCGGCCTCCCCAGGTTTCATCATTCTCATTCGAACTGATTCAAATGAATTCTTTTTTAACGGGCCCCTGAGTAATACTTTCCATTGTGGTATATGGTACCCCAAACCAGCTTTCTTATATCCATTCATTCTGTTGTGTGTCTTCTAATTGTGATCACTCTTAGGTGTTGATCTCTTCATGTCCCTTGCGCCCCCGACATACTTTTTCTTCACTTTTTCACCAATCAGGCGGCAAATTTACGATCGTACCAGTTGCTTCTATTCTCCTGTTTCTCCGGGATGCGAAGCAATCTGTGTCCAGTACTTCAGCAAGCGAGTGTGCTGAGTCTTAAACTTGGGAGATGAGGCCGCATATAGGTGTGTGATCCCAAGCAGTGGGAATTGCTGAGTGTCCATTAAGTGTAGTTCTATTGCAATTTTTAAGCGAATCTCCACACTGTTTCTCCATAGTGGCTACTAGTTTTGCATTTTCCCACAGCTGTCTGGCAGGGTTCCCGTATTCTCCCTACACCCTGTCTACCAGCTTTATTGCTTGCAGAAGTTTGTTGATCGCCCAAGACAATTCTGACTGCGTTGTGAAGTCGGTACCTCAGTTGTGTGTTTTGATTTGCCATTTCTCTAATTAATGAGTGTGATCGTTGAGCATTTTATATGTGTTTGTTATAAGCCAACTTTTTGGGAAAGTTCCTTTAATGCATGTAGATTCACTTCTGATTCCACATTGAGGTCCAGTTTTTTCTATTAGTTCTGTTACCTGGGACTGATGCTACAAGGATGGACCAGTTGGAAAGTGATAGTTTCAAGAAGTAGTTTGTGACGGTTTTGTTAAGTTGGTATGATTTTGGCCAGTGAGGTAGTACCTTTGATCACTGCCGGGATTGTGGGAGCATACTCCAAGTGAATGCATTATTTATTTTTTACCATTTTCCTTTCATTGAAGGGCCACAATCTTGCAACCAGTCAAAGGGGCTTTAACCAATCCAATCAAATGAGATTTTTCAGGGAGCAGGAAAAGCTGGCAGTCTTCTTGGTATCCCAGAGCCCTGAATGTTGATTAACAGCTTGTTTACCCATCTCAAATTCCCTCGAGTTAGGAGTAGACTGTGACGACGTCTTCGCCGTGGCTCAGATGGTAAAGAACCTGGCTGCTATGGGAGACTCGATGTTCGATCCCTGGGGTCTGGAAGATCACCAGCTGGGAGAAAGAAATACGCCAGCCCTACTCCAGGTATTCGCTTGGCGCCTGCCAGTAGTTCCACTGGCCTAGGCGGATGAGGAGCCTGGTTGGGCTACAGTCATGTAGATCGCCCAAGATCAGAAAAGATCTGGACTAACCACTTTGCACTTGTCTTGCGGCGCGAGTCACCTGTAGAAAGCACGCCAACTGGGGAATTCAGGGATCATAAGTCCGACAATAAGGCGTCTCTTTTAAATTTTGTTAGACAGCAGAGACACGATGGAACTTTAACTACCGTGTCATAATCTGTCAGAGATTGCGTGAATAGTCAATTCTGATATTTTCTCAAAAAAGTAATGAGAGATCTCAGAAACAGTTACAAATCACTAGACCCAAAGATTCACACAGTGTTATCATAAGCCGCACGTCCGAGAAAACAATTGTCTTTAACGAGACAGAGAAAACCATATTTCAGTCTGCATCAGCTTACTGCTAATAACAACATATTTACCTTAATGAATTTTTGATTCAGTTTTGTGAAACTTTCTCTATATATCTTTGAAAGGTAGCACTTTTCAAAGCAATCAAAGTTTGAAACCATAACTTGCGGATGTGTGTTCAGCATGAAGAGCTGTAGGGACAGGCCACGGTTGTTTTTCAAGTTCGCCTTATGGACTTCCGCTGGTTCAGGTTGCAAAGAACTCCACTCCAATGCAGTATCAGATGCTATAGAAGGTTACTGGCTATTTGGAAGTGAGGTGAGGAAGCACCTACGTTTCCTTCTCATCGTCTCATCTCCCTACTAGGGTTTCTCATATATACTTCGGATATGGGATCCGGTACAGCCTGGCAGGGAACAATCATCAACAGCCACCAGCACACAGCCTCCACCTCCAGACTCTTGACATAAACACCCCTGTGTGCTGAGTCATCTTAACCACAGGACGTAGATGTTGCGTGGAATCCCTCCATGCCCTGGCGGATCTGCTGGTGCAAGGGACACTGTGAGCCTCGGTGGAGTGTGAAGGTGGAGGCATCTAAAGCCCTGTATTTCTTGCTAGTGGACAAAGTGACTGGACCATTGTGCAATTTTTGGTAAACTTTTCAAAGCATACTATACATACTTATTTTTCTTTTCACAGCTATTTGTAAGGCCTCCCAGACAGCCATTTTGCCTTTTTGCATTTCTTTTCCATGGGGATGGTCTTGATCCCTGTCTCCTGCACAATGTCACACACTTCATTCCATAGTTCATCGGCATCTATCTGTCAGATCTACTCCCTTAAATCTATTTCTCACTTCCACTGTATGATCATAAAGGATTTGATTTAGGTCATACCTGAATGGTCTAGTGGTTTTCCCTATTTTTTTCATTTCCGTATGAATTTGGTAATAAGGAGTTCATGATCTGAGCCACAGTCAGCTCCTGGTCTCGTTTTTGTTGACTGTATACAGCTTCTCCATCTTTGGCTGCAAAGAATATAATCAATCTGATTTCCATGTTGACCATCTGGCGATGTCCATGTGTAGAGTCTTCTCCTGTGTTGTTGGAAGAGGGTGTTTGCTATGACCCGTGCATTTTCTTGGCAAAACTCTATTTGTCTTTGCCCTGCTTCTTTCTGCATTCCAAGGCCAAATTTGCCTGTTACTCCAGGTGTTTCTGGGGGCTTCCCTAGTGGCTCAGATGATAAAGCATCTGTCTGAAATGCAGGTGACCCGGGTTCGACCCTGGTTGGGAAGATCCCCTGGAGAAGGAAATGGCAGCCACTCCAGTATTCTTGCCTGGAAAATCCCATGGACTGCAGAGCCTGGTAGGTTACCGTCCATGGGGTCGCAAAGAGTCAGACATGACTGAGTCTCACTTCACTTCACTTCCAGGTGTTTCTTGACTTCCTACTTTTGCATTCCAGTCCCCTATAATGAAAGGACATCTTTTTTGGGTGTTCTTCTAAAACGTCTTGTAAGTCTTCATAGAATCGTTCAACTTCAGCTTCTTCAGCGTTAGTGGTTGGGACATAGACTTGGATTGCTGCTAAGCTGCTAAGAAACTTGAGTAGTGTCCAGGGAACTTTCTCTCCTTATATGCGTTACTTCCTGGTCACGTACTGATTTGTTGCACTGGCCGTGTTACTGCTTCTCACTGGTAAGCTGGAGATTTTCATGATGGGACAGGAAGGGTGGGGTGTGGAGGGGGATGAGGGGTGGGGAAGGCTTGGGGGAGGCAGCATGGTGGGGAGTTAGAACTGGGAAAAATGGTCTGGCGGTATGAGAGACAGGAAGACAAGACATAGACTGCTATTTCCACCCCTTGGCATTAACTGGATCTCCTAGGCTGGAACAGCCTTCAGTGTGGGGGCTAACCTGTGCACTGTAGGGTTTTCTTAATTTAATCATTGTTGGATGCCGTAGCATCTATGAACTATGTTCATTAGATATGGGTGACACCACCCCCCAAATTGTGACAATCAGAATGTCTCCAGGGAGTTTCTTGGTGGCTTTCACCTCAGATCACTGGCTCAGTCGTGTCCAACTCTGTGCAACCCCATGGGGTGCAGCACACCAGGCTTCCCTGTCCATCACCAAACTCCCAGAGCCCGTTCAAACTCATGTCCATCGAGTTAGTCATGCCGTCCGGCCATCTCATCTTCTGGCCGTCCCCTTCTCCTCCCGCTTTCAATCTTTCCAGCATCAGGGTCTTTTCCAATGAGTCGATTCTTTGCATCAGTTCAGTTCAGTTCATCAAGTGACCAAAATATTGGAGTTTCAGCTTCAGCATCAATGCATCCAATAAATAGGACTGGTTTCCTTTAGGATGGACTGGTTGGATTTCCTGGCTGTCCAAGCGACTGTCAAGAGTCTTCTTCTACACCACAGGTCAAAAGCATCAATTCTTTGGTGCTCCAGCTTTCTTTATAGTCCAACTCTCACATCCATACATGACTACTGGAAAAAACCATAGCCTTGACTAGATGGAACTTTGTCAGCAAAGTAATGTTTTCTATTTATTAATATGCTGACTAGCGTGGTCACACCTTTTCGTCCAAGGAGCAAGTGTCTTTTAATTTCATGGCTGCAGTCACTGTCTGCAGTGGTTTTGGAGCCCAAGAAAAAGAAAGTCTTTCACTGTTTCCATTGTTTCCTTATCTACTTGCCCTGAAGTGAAGGGACTGGATGCCATGATCTTCGTTTTTCCAATGTTGAGTTGTAAGCCAGCCTTTTCCCTCTTCTCTTTCGCTTTCATCAATAGGCTCTTCAGTTCCTCTTCACCTTCTGTCATCATGGTGGTGTCATCTGTGTATCTGGTGGTTTAGTGGTTAGGATTCTGGGTTTTCACTGCCATGGCCCAGGTTCATCTGTGGCAAGGGAATGGAGATCCTACAAACCATGGCATGGCCAAAAAACGAACCCACAACAAAACAAGGAGAATGTCTCCAGACGTTGCCAACAGGCCCTTGGGGAACAAAACCACTCCCAGCTGAGAAGCACTTACTTCGACTGACAAGTTTCTCCCTCTGTACTGAGACCAAACTTTTTTTTAATTGAGAGAAAATTTACATAGCATAAAATTAACCAATTAATTATTACCCCCAATTTTGTTGAGTTAATTGACATCCAACATTGTAAAAGTTTAAAGTGTACCACATGATGATTTGATAGGCATGTCTACTGTGAGATGACGGCCACAGTAAGAAACAAGTTACCTTAAAGTGTACTTAGAGGGACTTAGTACCTTCACAGTGTCGTGTAACCATCACCTGCATCTAGTTCCAACCATTTGCATCACAAGCAAAGGAAACCCTGCACCCACTGAGCAGTCACTGTCCATCTATCCACCACCATCAGCCCTCCTGACACTGTAGCCACTGGTCCGCTTTCTGTCTCTATGGATTTGGTCATTTTGGATGTCTCATATTCCATCTTTCCCACAGGACAACTGGTTCTGGGAGCTCCTGAGTCAACCCTACTTTACAACAGAGTTTCGGTTCTCAGCTTCATCATCATCTCTGGCTTCATAAGGGAGACCTGCACAACTGGAAGCTCACGGAACAGGACTACACATTGAACACGTCTGCATCCAGTGGCACCTCTAGGTTAGGAGGGCTGTCTCGTCCATAGTGACACTAGTGTGACGGAGGGTGCAAGTCTGGGAATCTGGTGGGGACTAAAGAGTGGCAACCCACTGCAGGATTCTTGCCTGGAGAATTGCATGGACAGAGGAGCCTGGCAGGCTACAGTCCATGGGCTTGAAAGAGTCAGACATGACTTAGTGACTAAACCACTACGAACGAGACCTGGGCTGATGGATCTAAGTGGTGGGGGTCCTGGAGCCCAGCACTTGTGGTAGGAAGGGAAGAGTCCAGTAGAGATGGCTGAGCTCACCTCACCCATGTTCTTCCTCATTCCTTCTCTCACCATGGGCTGGGGCCTCTGGGTTCCGGAGGGTTTGTACCTTTTCGCTTTGATGGGATTCTCCAGGGAGCAGCTCTGTGTTTCTACACATTTATTGGTTTTGATGCCATTGTCACTAAAGGTAATATAGTCACTGTGCTTTCCATTAGAGGTTTGGGGACAGATTAGGCTGCCCTTGGGCATAGGGATTGGTAGAAGGTTAGGCTGCTTTTGATGGTGCCAGAGGAGAGGGGATATTGTGCTTTTGATCGCTGTATTTTCCTAGCCTAGTACATCCCTGCTTCCTGCAGGGGAAGAAGCCCTCAATCCTCAGCGGTCCATCCCCGTGAGCACCATGACCACGATCTTCATCTGCTTTGTGGTGTGCTTTGGTGTCTCAGCAGCACTCACCCTCACAGTGCCCTACTGCCAGATCCGTCCTGAGAGCCCCTGGCCAGAGGCTTTCCTCTTTGTTGGGTGGGGCCCTGCCAGATATGTCGTGGCTGTTGGCGCCCTCTGTGCTCTTACGTCCAGGTCAGTATCATGGCTTTCTCCCCTCTGACTGTCAGATGCTCGGGTATCCCAGCCCTTGGGATTGAGAGACAAGAGGGGAGGACACCTTGACCCAAGTAGACTAGGAAACAGAAGCCCCGGTCCTCCCTTCCCGTCTCTCCATGTCCTCATACACGTTTCCGCTTTCTTTTCCAGTCTCCTAGGTGATGTGTTCCCCATGCCTCGGGGGATGTACGTGATGGCAGAGGATGGAATCCTTTTTCAGGGACTTTCCAGATCCACGACTGCACCCGAATACCCATCATGGCCATCATGTCTTCTGGCATCTTTGCAGGTGGCTAAACAAACCCTTGTTTGATCATTTCCTTACCTTGGATATTTCTGACTGCTTCTCACTCCCTTCCCCGCCTTGTCTGTGCCCTCATCCTAGCAGTCATGGCGTTACTCTTCAAGTTCAGCGATCTGGTGGACCTCCTATCAATCGGGACCCTGCTTGCTGACTCCCTCGTGGTTCTTTCTGTCCTTGCCCTCAGGTGAGACTCCACTACACCTTGGCTGGGGGTCATGGACTCAAGAGGAGCTAAGATTCTTCTAGCTTCGTGTCCTGCATCTGCTGAAGTTGGGAAAGAGTTGGATTAACTGTCTGATATTGGATAAGTATAGGGGCTGCTGTCAATCCTGCCTTAATATCCTTTCACTCGGGTACCAGCCAGATCAGAATTGCAGCAAGAAGGAGAAAACAGAGGAGGAAATTGAGGTGAAGCCTGAAGTTAAACAAAATCCTCCAGAGCCTGTATCTGAAGCAGGAAATTCAAACATTCTAAAGAGTCTGTGGTTCCCTACCAGCACCATCCCCACCCAGAAATCTGGCCAGATTGTCAATGGATACACCTTCCTGTTTGGTGACCAGTGGGACTTCTTTTTGGTGGTATTCTGAAATTGACAGGATGGGTTGGAAATAGGTGTCTATTTCAGGCAAGAAGTGATAGAGATATGATGGCCCCTCCTGATGTGGGCAGCCGGAGGAGGGGTGTTACCCGAGGTCCTGACATCTTTGTCTTCTGGGTCCAGCCTGTTCTCCTCCACCTTGACCCTTGGAGTTCTCCTGCTGATAATCCTGAGCCTGAGCCTGGCCCAGTGGCCCAGCCAGGTGTTCTCTGGAGACCCCGTGCTCACAACAGTGGCTGTGCTGCTGCTGTTCATCACTGGGGTCACAGCCATCATCTGGAGGCAGCCCCAGGACCCCACTGCTCTTCCATTCAGGGTAGGCGAGGGACTTCCCTGGTGGTCCAGTGGTTAAGAATCTACCTTGCAATGCAGGGCATGTGGGTTAGATTCCAGGTCAGGGAACAAATACCCAACCAGGACATGCCACAGGGCAACTAAGCCCACACACCAGAACTAGAGAAGCCCTTGGGCCACACCTCGGTTCCGACACAGCCAAGTTAATTAATTTTTAAAAGTAAGTGACCTTCTGTGCCCAAACTATCCACCTTAAGTGAATGATGTCTGCCTGCTTTGAGGTCTAAACATCCTTTGCTGGACATGAGAAGATGGGAAATTGCTGAAGCCAACAGACCCTTCCCTGACCCACACTCAGTGCTTCACACACCCAGCTTCAGTAGGCACTGAACACACGGCTTCAAAAGCGCTGGAGTCTTCCTGCCCACATGTGGGTCGGGTCTCCCTTTTGACGTCTGGGCTGTGTCCAGGGATGAGCTGACTCTGCCCACAGGTCCCTGCTCTGCCTGTCCTCCCGCTGGTCAGCATCTTCGTGAACGTTTCCCTGATGATGCAGATGACCTCTGGAGCCTGGATCCAATTCAGTGTCTGGAATGCCATTGGTAAGTGGTTTTCTGGGATTAAAAAGACCTCTCAATGGACTGATCCCCATCTTCTTCCTACCACCACTCCCCTAAACTGTGTCGGACACCCTCATAGGAGACCTAGTGAGCAAGTGTGGGGTTCCCTGGTGTCTCAGTGGTAAAGAATCCACCTGCCAATGCAGGAAATATAAGAGACACAGGTTCAATCCCTGGGTCAGGAGGATCCCTGGAGGAGGAAATAGCAACCCACTCCAGTACACTTGACTGGAGAATACCATGGGCAGAGGAGCATGGAGGGCTATGGTCTGTGGGGTCACAAAAGAGCCAGTCATGACTGAGGAACTGAGCATGCACACGAGCGTGTACACGAGTGTGTATCAGTAAGGAGAGCACCTACTTTCCCTTCTCACTGTCTCATTTTCCTACTAGGATTTGCCGTATACTCTGGCTATAGGATCCGACACAGCCTGGAGGAGAACAATGAGCAACAGTCTCCAGCCTGCACCTTCCAGACTCCTCACCCAAGCATCCCTGCTGCTGAATCATCTTAACCACAGGACACAGGTGCCATGTGGAGTCCCTCCATCCGCTAGAGGAATCTTCTGGTTCAAGGGGCACTTTGAGCCTCTATGGACAATGAAGGTGCAATGCATTTAGGGACCTATATTTATTGCCAGTGGACAAATGACGTACATGCTGAATAATTCTTAAGTATTCTTTTCAGAACACAATACACATACCAAAAGGGCATGCTTTGTGAGTGTTCAGCAAGATGATATTTCACAAAGAATGTATAACAATGTAAGCAGATACTGGAGAAAGAAATAAAATATGAACCTGCTCATGCAAAGCTCCGACTTGTGCTTCTTTTTAGCAAAAATGCAGAGATGGCTGTCTGGGGAGGAAAGGCAGGTGACTGTGTACTGTGTCCAGTGCTGCCCCTGAAATATAGGACAGAGGCAAGTTGGAAGGAAAAGGAAGGGAACAGATGCCCTGGGCTAACAGTAACACAAGAAAGTTAGGGCGGCTATATTACCACCAGAAAGCAGACCCTAAGAAAGGAGAAGAACAGACAGAGCGGATCATGTCATCATGGTGAAATGATCGCTTTTATCTTTCCCCCAGCTTTCTGGAGACACAGTGTCATCTTTTGTAAATGACTATTTCTCTTTACTTTTCTGTCACAGACTCTTGGAGTTACACAGTAGTTGATGATGGAAAGTTCCTAATTGGAAAAAAACCAATACCTGCATTGTCAGAGGTGAGGGAAAGAAGTAGTAAGTAGTGATTTATTGATAAGTGACTACAACTGGGTGGAACTAAAAGACAGGAAAGGAAACGGGATAGTCACGTGAAAGAGTTACTGCAGAACAGAGTGCCTGACACTGAGATTGTGCACATTTAAGATGCTGATAATAATGAACCAGAGGGTTGTTTGCCGGGAATAAGCAACTGCAGTAGAGTGAAGGAGGGATACAGGTCAAGAAACTGAGCAGCAAGGTATTAGATGAATGAAAATACAGTGGAGGTGGACGGACAGAATTAGGAATACCACTACCTTGCCAGTTCTCATGACAGTACAGGCTTAGGAAGAAATGAACAGAGATTGAAACTGTCAGGTGAAACTTTGTCGGAAGGGGTTGACATCACCTGTTTGCTGTTCTTCGCTTACTGCTGGGGGCCAACCAGATATCCTGTGCTACCAATATCCTGTAACAGGCAACACTGAACACCGCCCATAAAGAGCCTTGATGAGAAACTGAATCAACCCTTCCAGGTTCTTCTGGCCGGTCTAAGGATTAAATTAACATGAGATAGCTTAATGGGACAAAAACCACATGATAGCTCAATAATGTGATGAAGGTGAAAGAGGAGAGTGAAAAAGCTGGCTTACAACTCAACATTCAAAAAACGAAGATCATGGCATCCGGTCCCATCACTTCATGGCAAATAGATGGGGAAACAATGGAAACAGTGGCAGATTTTATTTTCTTGGGCTCCAAAATCACTGCAGACGGTGACTGCAGCCATGAAATTAAGACACTTGCTCCTTGGAAGAAAAGCTATGACAAGGCTTCACAGTGAATTAAAAAACAGAGCCATCACTTTGCCGACAAAGGTCCATATAGTCAAAGCTATGCTTTTTCCAGTAGTCATGTTGGATGTGAGAGCTGGACTATAAAGAAAGCTCAGCACTGAAGAATTGATGCTTTTGAACTGTTGGTGTTGGTGGAGATGCTTGAGAGTCCCGTGGACTGCAAGGAGATCCAGCCAGTCCATCCTAAAGGAAATTCAGTCCTGAATATTCATTGGAAGGACTGATGTTGAAGCTGAAACTCCAATACTTTGGCCACCTGATGGGAAGAGCTGACTCATTGGAAACGACCTTGATGCTGGGAAAGATCAAGGGCAGGAGGAAAAGGGGACGACACAGGATGAGATGGTTGGATGTCATCACCAAACTCAACAGACATGAGTTTGAGCAAACTCTGGGAGCTGGTGATGGACAGGGAAGCCTGCTGTGCTGCAGTCCGCGGACTGAGCGACTGAACAACAATACAGGGGAGACACCAGAGAAAGCTGAGCAACTTGCCAGAATAACCCAATCCTTTCCCTTCCGTCCCGACTTCAGTGAAAGACTCTAGAGAGCGCTGGGGGGCAGTGGTCTGGGACTGCCTTAGTAATTTTAGTCATTTTAATTACACATATTAATCAGAATCTTAACCCTTAGAAACTTTAGTTTCTAGTGAGAAACAAGAAGTAAACAATTGTGAACTATTTGTTATACCAGTACTCCAATTAAAATGAAATAATTTTTTAGATAAAAAATGCTATCAACTTAAAAAAATCAAGTATCATTGGTTTACCATATAACATTAGTTTTCCAAATATAGAGCACAGTGATTTGGTATTTTTACAGATGGTACTCAGTAGAAGTTACACAAGATAATGGCTATAATTCCTTGTGCTCCAAACATATCTTTGCTGATTATGTATTCAGTTCAGTCACTCAGTCGCGTCTGACTCTTTGCGACCCCACTGACTCCAGCATGCTAGGCCTCCCTGTCCACCACCAACACTCAGAGCTTACTCAAACTCATGTCCACCGAGTTGGTGGTGCCATCCAACCATCTCCCCTGTCGTCCCCTTCTCCTCTTGCCTTGTGTCTCTTAATCCATACCCTCAATTTGCCCCTTCCCCCTTCCCTCTCTTCACAGATGGCCACTTGTCAGTTTTCTGAGTTGGTGAGGCTGTTTCTGTTTTGCTATATACATTCATTTATACTGTTTTTTCAGATTCTACACATAATATTATACAGCATCTGTAAAAATACCAAAATCACTAGGTAGTGTACCTAAAAGTAATATCAACCAAGTCTGTTTGAATAAATAATGAGTAGACATCCACTCAGGAGGAAAAGCACCTCTGTGGTCTGGGGGACACAGCTCCATCTGCCCAAGGAGCCCTGGAGGAGTCGTGTCTGCTGTGCATCTGGGCCACAGGCCGACAGACCTCGCTATGGGCTGCAGACCTGCAGAACAGGAAACCTGCACAGACTCCTTGACGGTGATGCTGCCGGTGGTGGCGGCGGTCATGGTGATGGCGGTGTGGAAGCCCAGAGATTCTGACCTAGAGATTCCCTGCAAGGGAGGGGATTTGCAGGTCAACCTTCACTCGGAGAAGGCAATGGCACCCCGCTCCAGTACTCCTGCTGGAAAATCCCATGGACGAATGAGCTGGTTGGCTGCAGTCCATGGGTCACTAAGAGTCGCACATGACTGAGCGACTTCACTTTCACTTTTCACTTTCACGCATTGGAGAAGGAAATGGCAACCCACCCCAGGATTCTTGCCTGGAGAATCCCAGGGACGGCGAGCCTGGTGGGCTAGGGTCCATGAGGTTGCAAAGAGTCGGACAGGACTGAAGAGACTGATTAGGCATGCAGCCTTCACTGAGGGAGCGAGGATTCTGGAGTTAAAACAAAACAAAACAAAACAAAGATGTCTGATCAAGGCTTACATAGCAGAAGCTTTCCCCTCCCCCTCACAAGAAACAGCCCATGGGGTTGATGTCCCACCACAGAAAAACCTGGCTAGTTCTGCAGACATCCCTGGGAACACCTGTTTCTCTACAGCAGCACCGGAGACCTGAGCTGGGGGAACCCCATGACGAGGGAGAGGAAGGGTTTTGAGGAAGGGTTTTGGTAAAGAGGCTGATAAACACTGTGAAGGGCAAGAAAGTGACCGCTCCCCAGAGGCAGTTCACTGACAAGCGTCTGGGAGCAGCACAACCTGGAACCTCCCTCCTGGGTCCCCGGGCACCCTCAGTGCCCCGGGTGCGAGATCCACCGGGCCCCCCCTGCCCTACTCTTCGGGGTCTCTTAGTGTGACCCTCCCCCTGCAGCCCCCATGGGAGCTCTGGTAGGGAAGGAGCTGGCTCAGAAAACCAGCCCCTGCTATGGGCCAGGGTCCCGCAGACTTGAGGTCTAGCGCCACCTTCTGGAAATCCAAAGACAAGAGGCAGCCTGGTGAGTTTTAAGAGCAGTTCAGTTCAGTTCAGTCCAGTGGCTGAGTCGTGTCTGACTCTGTAACCCCATGGACTGCAGCACGCCAGGCTTCCCTGTCCATCACCAACTCCTGGAGCTTCCTCAGACTCATGTCAATCGAGTCTGTGATGCCAGCCAACCCTCTGTCATCCCCTTCTCCTCCTGCCTTCAATCTTCCCAGCACCAAGGTCTTTTCCAATGAGTGAGCTCTTCACATCAGGCGCTAAAGTATTGGACTTTCAGCTTCAGCATCAGTCCTTCCAATGAATATTCAGGACTGATTTCCTTTAGGATGGACTGGTTGGATCCTTGCAGTCCAAGGGACTCTCAAGAGTCTTCTCCAACACCACAGTTCAAAAGCATCAATTCTTCAGCACTCAGCCTTCTTTATAGTCCAACTCTCACATCCATTCATGACTATTGGAAAAACCATAGCTCTGACTAGAAGGACATTTGTCAGCAAAGTAATGACTCTGCTTTTTAATATGCTGTCTAGGTTGGTCATAACTTTCCTCCAAGGAGCAAGCGTCTTTTACTTTCATGGTTGCAATCACCATGCAATGAGTCAGTTCTTCTCATCCGGCAGCCAAAGTATTGCATCTTTAGCTTCACCAGTTTTTCCAATGAATATTCGGGACTGATTTCTTTTAGGATCGCAGACCAGACAGAAACGCTTAAGAATTCTTCCACAAGAGGGAGCAAGGAAAGTGGAGCAGGTGTAGGGAGAGAAAGACAGGAAACCCAGGAATTAACACCACCATCAAACAGAATACTCCAGCTCCAGGGAACCACCACAGACTGAAGGACGAGTCTGCTCCTTCAAATGTGAGATGAAAGACTGCAAAAGAATACATAAAAAATCAAGCTGATGTGCCATCACAAATAAAGATACTATGTTTCCAATAAGCTACAACATGGATGAGCCTTGTGGCCATTACTAAGAGAAGCATCTCCATAGGAAATGACAAAGACGAAGGTTTCCACTTAAGTGAAGTACCTAGAGGAGGTAGATAATAGAGTAGAATGGTGATTGCCAGGAACTGCAGGAGGAAGAGGGGATTTTTGTTTAATGTGTACAGTTTCAGTTTTGCAAGATGAAAAAAAGCTCAAGAGATTGGTTATACAAACAAATATGAATGTCCTTAACACTTTTTTTTTTGTCCTTAGCAGTTTTGAACTGGACACTTAAAATGGTTAAAATGGTAAATTTTACGTTACTCATGTTTTATCACACTAAAGACTATCTCAGAACTACCCACTGATGGTTACCACAGAAGAGTCAGGGCTGATAGCTACACTGCACGTGTTTTCCCCCAACTCCAATCTCATCCCAACCCAGGGGTGAGGACTGTCTGCTGTGCTCAGGACTCCCGCTTCGGTTCTTGGAGATGTCTCAGCTCCAGCTCTGCATGGCTTACCCTCAGCCTCCCTGACTGACCCAGGTTCCAGCTCTGCTCCAAGGATCCAGCAAGTCTCCAGTCAGCCTCTTCTGTGGGAGACTGGGCACTGAGTTCACGTCCTCCAAAGAGGCCCCTGCAATCCCAGAGTGCAGGGGGTCAGCCCAGCTCCAGCCTGAGGGTGGAGAGACCGTTTTCTAGATGAAAGTGTCTGCGCTGTGTCTGTGTGTGTGTGTGTGCAAGGAAACGTGGGGGAGATTAGATCAGTGCTGTGAGACTCTAAGACAATTTTCAGCTCAGTTCAGTTCAGTCGCTCAGTTGTGTCCGACTCTTTGCAATCCCATGAATCGTAGCACGCCAGGCCTCCCTGTCGATCACCAACACCCGGAGTTCACTCAGACTCGGTCCATCGAGTCCGTGATGCCATCAAGCCGTCTCATCCTTGGTCGTCCCCTTCTCTCCTGCCCCAATCTCTCCCAGCATCAAAGTCTTTTCCAGTGAGTCAACTCTTCTCAGGAGGTGGCCAAAGTACTGGAGTTTCAGCTTTAGCATCATTCATTCCAAAGAAATCCCAGGGCTGATCTCCTTCAGAATGGACTGGTTGGATCTCTTGCAGTCCAAGGGACTCTCAAGAGTCTTCTCCAACACTGACAAAGACCGAAGTTTTCCACTTAAGTGAAGTACCTAGAGGAGGTAGATTAATAGAGTAGAATGGTGATTGCCAGGGAACTGCAGGGGAGGAAGAGGGGATTTTTGTTTAATGTGTACAGTTTCAGTTTTGCAAGATGAAAAAACTCAAGAGATTGGTTATACAAACTATGAATGTCCTTAACACTTTTTTTTTTGTCCTTAGCAGTTTTGAACTGGACACTTAAAATGGTTAAAATGGTAAATTTTACGTTACTCATGTTTATCACACTAAAGACTATCTCAGAACTACGCCACTGATGGTTTACCACAGAAGAGTCAGGGCTGATAGCTACACTGCACGTGTTTTCCCCCAACTCCAATCTCATCCCAACAACCCAGGGGTGAGGACTGTCTGCTGTGCTCAGGACTCCCCGCTTCGGTTCTTGGAGATGTCTCAGCTCCAGCTTGCATGGCTTACCCTCAGCCTCGCCTGACTGACCCAGGTCTCCAGGCTCTGCTCCAAGGATCCAGCAAGTCTCCAGTCAGCCTCTTCTGTGGGAGACTGGGCACTGAGTTCACGTCCTCCAAAGAGGCCCCTGCAATCCCAGAGTGCAGGGGTCAGCCCAGCTCCAGCTGAGGGTGGAGAGACCCGTTTCTAGATGAAAGTGTCTGCGCTGTGTCTGTGTGTGTGTGTGTGCAAGGAAACGTGGGGGAGATTAGATCAGTGCTGTGAGACTCTAAGACAATTTTTCAGCTCA
>NW_017199231.1:0-7405 GCF_001704415.2 Capra hircus | reverse complement strand
GACGTCCTCAGCGGAAATGGGCCTCATCTCGCTGGAGGGGAGAACCTTCTGGATTTTCTCGAGTTGCGGCAGGTGCTCTCGACTTACGACGGGGACCTCAGGGACCCGCTCTTGTGGCCTCAGGAAAGGCCAGTCCCCATGCGTGTTGCTCGGGCCTCTCGGGATTCCTCTCCGTCGATGCCCGGCCTAAGACCTTGTGTGGAGTCAGTGCCTGGAACCTGAGGATTCCTCTCCAGTGCTGACATGGATCTTGGGGGGTACTAATGGAGTCTCCCTAGTGGAGGCAGTCCTCGTCTCGAGTGGGGCATGCACGTGCGATTTCCTCCCGAGCTGAAGCAGCAGTGTCACGCTTCCCTTCGCCGTGGATCAAGGGATCTGTGTCTTTCCCTCGAGGCTTTCCCACGAGGCTTTCCCACGAGGCCTTCCCACAGGGCTGTGCCACGTGCCACCGTGGTGTGAGTCGATCCTCGGCTTGAAAGTCGAGGCAGTGCAGGGAAAAACAGGTTTCCCTGCGAATGGAATGAGACATCCGGGGGACTCTGGGAATGGTGGCACGACCCTGCAGTTCCTCTCCCCTTTCCTTTGGAGAGCGGCCTCCTCTTGAGATGCGATGAGAATGCGGGAATTCTTTCCCGACCAAGTAGGGAAAGGATCCCTCATCTCGAGCTACGAGCCCGAAACGGAGCTCCTCTGGATGTGGCCGGGACCCTTGTGCTTCCTCTTGAGTGGAGACGGGTATGTCGGGGAACTTCTTGAGTTGCAGCATGACTGTGAAAGACTCTTTAGAAGTTCCAGAGTTCACGTGTGATTAGCCTCGAGACACATCAGTGGAAACGGGCCTCATCTCACCTGCAGGGGAGAACCTCCTGGATTTTACCGAGTTGCGGCAGGTGCTCTCGACCTACGACGGGGACCTCATGGACCCGCTCTGGTTACCTCAGGAAAGGCCAGTCCCCATGTGAGTTGCTAGAGGTCCTGTCGCTATTCCTCTCCCGTCGATGCCAGGCGCCTAAGACCTTGTGTGGAGTCGGGGCCGGAACCTGAGGATTCCTCTCCAGGGCTGACATGCATCTTGGGGTATTTCTGGAGTCTCCCCAGGGGAGTCAGTTCTCGTCTCGAGTAGGGGCATGCACGTGCGCTTTCCTCCCGTGCTGTAGCAGCAGTGTCACGCTTCCCGTCGCGTGGATTAAGGGATCTGTGGCTTTCCCTCGAGGCTTTCCCACGAGGCTTTCCCACAGGGTTGTCACACGTGCCACCAGGTGTGAGTCGATCCTCAGCGTGAAAGTCGAAGCAGTGCAGGGAAAACAGGATCCTCTGGAATGGACTGAGACATCTGGGGGACTCTTGGAATGGTGGCACGACCCATGAGTTCCTCTCGCCTTTCCTGTGCAGCGCGCCTCCTCTTGAGATGCGTCGAAATGTCGGGAATTCTTTCCGAGGAAGCAGGGAAGGATCCCTCATCTCGAGCTTGGAGGAGGAAACGGAGCTCCTCTGGCGGTTGCCGGACCCTCGTGATTCCTCTGGAGTGGAGACGGGTATGTCGGGGAACTTCTTGAGTTTTAGCAAGGGTGTTTAGGACACTTTGGAAGTTCCAGAGTTTAGTTGTGATTACTCTCGAGACGCTGCAGAGAAAATGGGCCTCATCTCGACTGGAGCAGAGAACCTCCTGGATTTTCTCGAGTTGCGGCAGGTACTCTCCACATACGACCGTGACCTCAGGACAGTGTAGCAGATGTGTCACGCTTCCCGTCGCGGGGATCAAGGGATCTGTGGCTTTCCCTCGAGGCTTTCTCACAGGGCTGTCCCACATGCCACCATGGTGTGAGTGGATCCTCGGCGTGAAAGTCGAGGGCAGTGCTGGGAAAACGGGTTCCTCTGAAATGGACTGAGACATCTGGGGGACTCTTGAAATGGTGGCACGACCCTGGAGTTCCTCTTGCCTTTCCTTTTGAGAACCCTTGCTCTTGAGATGCCATGGGAACGCCGAAAAATCTTTCCTGACTAAGCAGGATAGGATCCTTCATCTCGGAAACGGGGTTCCTCTGAATGTGGGCGGGACCCTCGTGCTTCCTCTCGTGTGGAGACGGGTATGTCGGGAACTTCTTGAGTTGCAGCAAGGACCCTTTTTAATTTCCAGAGGTTAGGTGTGATGAGCCTCCAGACACCTCAGAGGAAATGGGCCTCATCCCGCCTGGAGGGGAGAACCTCCTGGATTTTACCCAGTTGCGGCAGGTGCTCTCGAGTTACGACGGGTCCTCAGGGACCCGCTCTGGTGGCCTCAGGAAAGGCCAGTCCCCATGCGAGTTACAGGGGCCTTTAGGATTCCTCTCCCATCGATGCCGGTGCCTAAGACCTTGTGTGGAGTCGGGGCCAGACCCTGAGGATGCCTCTCCAGTGCTGACATGAATCTTTCCGTACTTCTGGAGTCTCACCAGGGGAGTCAGTCCTCATCTCGTGTGGGGCATGCACCTGCCATTTCCTCACGACCTGCAGCAGCAGTGTCACGCTTGCCGACGTGTGGATCAAGGGATCTGTCGCTTTCCATTGAGGCTTTCCCACGAGGCTTTCCAACAGGGCTCCCACGTCCACGTGGTGTGAGTCGATCCTCGGCGTGAACGTCGAGGCAGTGCAGGGGAAAACAGTTTCTTCTGGAATGGACTTAGACATCTGGGGGACTCTTGGAATGCTGGCAAGGCCCTGGAGTTCCTCTCGTCTTTCCTGTGGAGAGCGCCTCCTCTTGAGATGCGACGGGAAGGCCGGGAATTCTTTCCCGACGACGAAGGGAAAGGATCCCTCTTCTCGAGCTATGAGGCGGAAACGGGGCTCCGCTGGATATGGGCGGGAACCTCGTCCTTCCTCTCGAGTGGATATGGGTATGTCGGAGAAACTTCTTGACTTGCAGCAAGGGTGTGAAGGACCCTTTGGAAGTTCCAGAGGTTAGGTGTGATTAGCCTCGAGACGCCTCAGCGGAAATGGGCCTCATCTCGCCTGGAGGGGAGAACCTCCTGGATTTTCTCGAGTTGCGGCAGGTGCTCTCGAGTTACGACGGAGACCTCAGGGACCCGCTCTGGTGACCTCAGGAAAGGCCAGTCCCCATGCGAGGTGCTAGGGGGGCCTCTCAGGATTCCTCTCCGGTCGATGCCGGGGCCTAAGACCTTGTGTGGAGTCGGGACCGGAACCTGAGGATTCCTCTCCAGTGCTGACATGGATCTTGGCGTACTTCTGGAGTCTCCCAAGCTTGCGTCAGTCCTCGGCTCGAGTGTGGTCATGCACCTGCGCTTTCCTCCCGAGTGGTAGCAGCAGTGTCACGCTTCCCTTCTCGTGGATCAAGGAATCTGTGGCTTTCCCTGGAGTCTTTCCCATGAGGCTTTCCCACAAGGCTATTCCACTTGCCACCATGGTGTGAGTCGATCCTCGGCGTGAAAGTCGAACCAGTGCAGGGAAAACAGGAACCTCCTTCCCCACAGTAGGGGATACACTGTCCCCTTGGGCGGGTATCTCCAGGGCACTCGCGCGCTGGGGGTTGCCCGCGGAGGTGCGGGCCTCAGGCTCCACGTGAGAAAAGCCCCAAATGGCATTAGCTGCCAGTCCAGACGCTGGCCCCTCAGGTCTCTGGCCGGAGCCTTGGGCTCCAGGCAACTCAAAGCCCTCGGGGTGGCACTCTGGGACTGCTGTAGGGGGATGCCAAGAGCCCACGGAGGAGTTGGGAGGGGGCATGGGGGAAACGGAGGCGAGGACAGCGAGGGATCTAGGTGAGGCGCTGGAGAGAGCGTCTGGTGTCCTGGAATGCCTCGGAGGAGCCCAGCGGGGGACAGTCGAGGACAGGGACCTGTGGAATGTGAAAAGGCGGGAAATCTCAGAGCAAGGCAGGCTGGGAAAGGGGGCGTTGGTGGCCAATTCAAAGGGACCTAGGGGCGTTTCCTGGGGCGGTGAGTTCCCTTGGCACTGCTGAGGGCCCCTGATTGATCCACTCGGGGGTTGAACCCACCCCCCGCTGCGAGGAGGGCCACAAACCAAAGCCCCGAACTGCCCGCCCACCCCAACGGGATCTTGGCGGTCCAGGGCACAGCCGTGCCCGGGAAAAGCCCACTCGCTCCACGGGACTCCGTCCAGGGTCTCTGCTTGGAAAGAGCCAGGGGCGGCCCCCTCCATCTACCCACCCAAACCCTATTGACGTCAATGGTGGCGGAGACGCCTCCCGTTCTCCAGAGTCCTGAGCTGCTGGGTCCCCGCCCACTCGGCCAGCAGTCTGCAGCGTGCCCGTGTGCCTCTCCCACCATGGCTTCGTCCGGCTCCTCCAGCACCTCAAGCCAGTACGTTTGCCCTCGGTCCCTGTGGTCGGATCACATCTCAGGGGATTTGCGGGGTGGCCTGGGCAAGGGCTCTCGGCCAATGTGTTGACCCCCCTCCCACCCGAGAACGGCTGGGACCCATCGGCCAGGCCCGGGGTTCCGAGGCGTCAGGTGTGCCCCAAATTCGGAGGGCGTGCATCGTTCGTTCATCTTGCTCCTTTGGCACACACATGGCTTCTCCGTTCTCTTTTCTGGGAAGACAGTGTTGTTTCAGGGGCGTGCTGCGGGGGGCGGGGACCGGGGTTGGGGGTGGTGGGGAGCGGGTGCTTTGCTGGGATGAGGCCCTTTATCCTCACATCTTCATGTGGGAATGGAGTCGGGGAGCTCTGTGGCCTTGCTGCCTTCAGTGGCTTCCTCTGCACAGGGCCTAGTGGCTTCTGCCTTTTGTCAGGCGTTACGGGTTTGGGCGTCGCTTTGGTGGCCTTGGCCTTTGCCTTGGCCTGGGCCTTGGCCTTGCCCTTGGCGTTGCCGTTGCCCTTGCCTTGGTCTTGTGGCTTGGCCTTGCCCTGCCCTTGAACTTGAACTTGACCTTGACCTTGACCTTGAACTTGGGCTTTTGACCTTGACTTGACCTTGGACTTGACCCTGAACTTGACCTTGACCTTGAAGTTGACCTTGAACTTGAACTTAAACTTCACCTTGATCTTGAGCTTGAACTTGACTTGAACTTGAACCTTGACCTTGAACTTGAACTTGACCTTGAACTTGAACTTGACCTTGACCTTGACCAACAACGGGAGACCCGAGATTTGCTCATAGCACCGGAGGTCCAGAAGCAGGGCCCTGTATCTCCCCTTCCCTTTGTGATCATTGCAAAGACATTCCTAGCTGATAGCGGGAGTGCCCCTGAAGAAGCAAGCAGTGGGAGTGTGTTTGACACGACTGTGTGCCTTCCTGGCCTCAGCTCCACAAGGGGCCTTTCCTCTCGAAGTAGGCCCCATGTCCCCTTGGGAGGTGTCATGCCTCTTTTCTCCTCACTGCCAAAGGGTGGAGCCAAGCTCGCTCTGTCAGAGTACAAAAACAGCAATTGAATGGATTTTCAAGCTCTTGCTAGGCTGCACCCTTTCAGGGCCCACTTTACTGAAAACAGGTGCTCTGTGGCCCCTGGTTGGGTATGCAGGTTCACAAACAGGGTGAGATCCTGTCCAAGCCAAGAATTTTCCTGAAAAGACCTAGGCCTCACTAGAGCTCTCCTCCAGAGCAAAGGGGATAGAGGAGATGTATGGAGGAGTCTTTGCCTTTCCCTGTGAGTGTGGGGCTACTCCCTACGGCCCCAAGCTCAGGGATAACTGCCTCTAAGAAAGGAATGGCAAGAAGTGCTATTCTTGGAGTTGGGACAGGGAGTTCGCAGCATGTGGGGGAAAGAAAGACTTCTTCGGGGAAGAAGAGGCAACCACCGGGGGTGTGTTTGCAAGCCTCTATTTGGAAGGAACAGGTTTGCTTATACAACTCAAGACCTCCAGATCTGCTCAGAGGACTGAAGTTCCAGAGACAGGGCCATGTATCTCCCCTTCCCTTTGAGATCCTTGCAAAGACATTCCTAGCAGATCGTGGGAGTGCCCATGAAGAAGCAAGCAGCGGAGTGTGCTTGACATCACTGGCTGCCTACCTGGGCTCAGCTCCTCAAGGGCCTTTCTCTCCTGTAGGCCCTATGTCCCCTTGGGAGAGGGTGGTGCCCTCTTCCCTCCACACTGCCAAAGGTGGAGGTGGAGCAAACTCGTTCTCTCCGAGTAAAAAAAAAAAGACAAATTGGATGGATTTTTAAGCTCAGCATCCTGCACCCTCCAGGACCACTCGAGCAAAACAGTGCCTGTGGCCCCTAGTCGGGTATGCAGGTTCACACACTGGTGGGATCCCGTCAAAGCAAGAATTTTCCTGACAGACCTAGGCTCACTAGAGCTCTCCTCCAGAGAAAGGGACAGAAAAGACGTGTGTGTGGAGGTGGCTCTGCCTTTCCAGGTCCCAATCTCAGGGATAACTGCCCCTAAGAAAGGGAACTGCTGCTGCTGCTGCTGCTAAGTTGCTTCAGTCGTGTTCGACTCTGTGCGACGCCATAGACGGTAGCCCACTAGGCTCCCCCGTCCCTGGGATTCTCCAGGCAAGAACAGTAAGTGGGTTGCCATTGCCTTCTCCAATGCATGAAAGTGAAAATGAAAGTGCAGTCGCTCTCAGTCGTGTCCGACCCTCAGCGACCCCACGGACTGCAGCCTACCAGGCTTCTCCGTCCATAGGATTTCTGAAAGGAACTGCAAGAAGCGCTTTTCCAGGAGGCTGGGAAAGGGTGTTCGCAGGATGTGGGGAAAGAGAGCCTCCTTCGGGGAAGAATAGGCGGCCACTTGTTTTGTGTTGCAAAACCTCTATTTGGAAGGAACAGGTTAGCTTATACAAAAGGGAGACCTCCAGATCTGCTCAGAGGACCGAAGTTGCAGAGGCAGCGTCGCTGTGTTTTCCCTTCACTTTGCGATCCTTGCAAAGACATTCCTTGCTGATAGATGATTCAGCAAGGGCCTTTGAGACTGTTGTTTTCTTTCCTAGGTTCAAAGATTCCTTCAGTTCCTAATATAGATATCCTAGAAATTATCTGACATCCGTGAAAATCTGATATGTCCTGGTCAAATGCTGTCAGTTATAATTCCAGTTATCATATTAAAGCATTTCAAGTCGCAGCAGTGACCAGATTACATTGTCAATTTCTATTTAATCAGGTTTTAACCATGTCCTCTATGGTTTTCACACTGATGCCTTTGCAGAAATACTGCTACTTCAAGATAATATGGAATATACTTTTTTTAAGCTTACGATAATTTGTTTGTTTGTTTGTTTTTCTTCTGGTAAAGCTGGTACCAGATGGAATTTAGTCTCCTCTCTAGGTTAAGAGCACAAAGTTTTTCTTAGAATGCCAATTTTGATAACAGACTATGAGATTTCTTTACCTTTCATTGATTTATAATTGTTTTCATCATCTGTTTTTTTTACTTCGGTAAAGTAAATAAGCCTTATTTAAGATTTTGGTACATGTAGGATGACTAAAGCTTTCCCCACTCTTGCAAGTT
>NW_017199230.1:0-7406 GCF_001704415.2 Capra hircus | reverse complement strand
CTTCTGGAGTCTCCCCAGGGGAGTGTGTCCTCGTCCCGAGTGGGCGCCTGCACGTACGCTTTCCTCCGAGCTGTAGCAGCAGTGTCACGCTTCTCTCGCATGGTTCAAGGAATCTGTGCCTTTCCCTCGAGGCTTTCCCAAAGGGCTGTTCCACGTGCCACCGTGGTGTGTGTCGATGTCGATCCTCGGCTTGAAAGTCGAGGCAGTGCAGGGAAAACAGGTTTCCCTGGAATGGACTGAGACATCTTGGGGACTCTGGAAATGGTGGCACGACGCTGGAGTTCCTCTCGCCTTTCCTGTGGAGAGCGCCTCCTCTTGAGATGCGACGGGAACGCCGGGAATTCTTTGCCGACCACAAATGAAATGATACCTCCTCTCGAGCTAGGAGGCGGAAACGGGGCTCTTCTGGATGTGGGCGGACTCTCGTGCTTCCCTTGACTGGAGACGGGTATGTCGGGGAACTTCTTGAGTTGCAGCAAGGCTGTGAAGGACCCTTTGGTAAGTTCCAGAGGTTAGGTGTGATTAGCCCTTGAGACAGCCTCAGCGGAAATGGGCCTCATCTCGCCTGGAACGGGAGAACCTCCTGGATTTTCTCAAGTTGCGGCAGGTGCTCTGGACTTAGCGACGGGGAACACAGGGACCCGCTCTGGTGGCCTCAGGAAAGGCCAGTCAAACCATGCGAGTTGCTCGGGGATCCTCTCGGGATTTCCTCTCCCGTCGATACCGGGCCTAAGTCCTTGTGTGGAGTCGGTGCCGGAACCTGAGGATTCCTCTCCAGTACTGACATGGAATCTTGGGGTACTTCTGGAGTCTCCCCTGGGGAAGGTCAGTCCTCGTCCTGGAGTGGGGGCCATGCACGTGCGCTTTCCTCCCTGAGCTGTAGCAGCAGTGTCCCGCTTCTCTTCGCAGTGGTATCAAGGAATCTGTGGCTTTCCCTCGAGGCTTTCCCACGAGGCTTTCCCACAGGGCTGTTTCAAGTGCCACCGTGGTGTGAGTCGATCCTCGGCTTGAAAGTCGAGGCAGTGAAGGGAAAACAGGTTTCCCTGGAATGGACTGAGACACCTGGGGACTCTGGGAATGGTGGCACGACCGTGAAGTTCCTCTCGCTTTTCCTGTGGATATCGCCTCCTCTTGAGATGCGACGGGAATGACGGGAATTCTTTCCTGACCACACAGGGAAAGTATCCCTCCTCTCGAGCTACGAGGCGGAATCGGGCTCCTTGGATGTGGTCGAGACTCTCGTGCTTCCTCTCGAGTTGAGACGGGTATTTCGGGGAACTTCTTGAGTTGAAGCAAGGGTGTGAAGGACCCTTTGGAAGTTCTCGACGTTAGGTGTGTTTCGCCTCGAGATCCTCAGCGGAAATGGGCCTCATCTCTCCTGGAGGGGAGAACCTCCTGGATTTTTCTCGTGTTGCGGCCGGTGCTCTCGACTTACGACGGGGACCTCAGGGACCCGCTCTGGTGGCCTCAGGAAAGGCCAGTCCCCATGCGAATTGCTCAGGGGCCTCTCCGGATTCCTCTCCCGTCGATGCCGGGGCCTAACACCTTGTGTGGAGTCGGTGCCGGAACTTGAGGATTCCTCTCCAGTGCTGACATGGATCTTGGGGTACTTCTGGAGCCTCCACCGGGAATTCAGTCCTCGTCTCGACTTAGGTCATTCACGTGCACTTTCCTCCCGAGCTGTAGCAGCAGTGTCATGCTTCCCTTCGCGTGGATGAAGAAATCTGTGGCTTTAACTCCGAGGTTTTCGCAGCAGGCTTTCCCACGAGGCTTTCCCACAGGGCTGTCCCACGTGCCACCGTGGTGTGAGTCGATCCTCGGCTTGAAAGTCGAGGCAGTGCAGGGAAAAACTGGTTTCCCTGGAATGGACTGAGACATCTGGGGACTCTGGGAATGGTGGCACGACCCTGGAGTTCCTCTCGCCTTTCCTGTGGAGAGCGCCTGCTCTTGAGATGCGACGGGAACGCCTGGAATTCTTTCCGGAGCACGCAGGAAAAGGATCCCTCCTATCGAGCTAGGAGATGGAAACGGGGCTCCTCTGTATGTGGGCGGGACTCTTGTGCTTCCTCTCGAGTGGAGACGGGTATGTCGGGGAACTTCTTGAGTTGCAGCAAGGGTGTGAAGGACCCTTTGTAAGTTCCAGAGTTTAGGTGTGATTAGCCTCGAGACGCCTCAGCAGAAATTGGCCTCATCTCGCCTGCAGGGGAGAACCTCCTGGATGTTCTCGAGTTGCGGCAGGTGCTCTCGACTTACGACGGGGACCTCAGGGACCCGCTCTGGTGGCCTCAGGAAAGGCCAGTCCTCATGCGAGTTGCTCGGGCGCCTGTCGGGATTCCTCTCCCATCGATGCCAGGGACCTAAGACCTTGTGTGGAGTCGGTGCCGGAACCTGAGGATTCCTCTCCAGTGCAGACATGGATATTGGCGTACTTCTGGAGTCTCCCCAGGGGAATCAGTCCTCGTCTCGAGTGGGGGCATGCACGTGCGCTTTCCTCCAGAGCTGTAGCAGCAGTGTCACGCTTCCCTTCACGTGGATTTAGGGATCAGGTGCTTTCCATCGAGGCTTTCCCACGAGGCTTTCCCACGAGGCTTTCCCACGAGGCTTTCCCACAGGGCTGTCCCTCGTGTCACCGTGGTGTGAGTCGATCCTCGGCTTGAAAGTCGAGGCAGTGCAGGGAAAAGAGGTTTCCCTGGAATGGACGCAGACATCTGGGGAACTCTGGGAATGGTGGCACGACCCTGGAGTTCGTCTCACCTTTCCTGTGGAGAGCGCCTCCTCTTGAGATGCCACGGAAACGCCGGGAATTCTTTCCCGAGCACGCAGGGAAAGGATCCCTCCTCTCGAGGTAGGAGGCGGAAACGGGGCTACTGTCGATGTGGGTGGGGCTTCGTGCTTCCTCTCGAGTGGAGACGGGTATGTCGGGGAACTTCTTGAGTTGCAGCAAGGGTGTGAAGGACCCTTTGGAAATTCCAGAGGTTAGGTGTGATTAGCCTCGAGACACCTCAGCGGAAATGGGCCGCATCTCGCCTGGAGGGGAGAACGTCCTGAATGTTCTCGAGTTGCAGCAGGTGCTCTCGACTTACGACGGGGACCTCAGGGACCCGCTCTGGTGGCCTCAGGAAAGGCCAGTCCCTATGGGAGTTGCCAGGGGACCTCTCGGGATTCCTCTCCCGTCGAAGCTGGGGCCTAAGATATTGTGCGGAGTGGGTGCCGGTACCTGAGGATTCCTCTCCAGTGCTTACAGTGGATCTTGGGGTACTTCTGGAGTCTCCCCATTGGGAGTCAGTCCTCGACTCGAGTGGGGGCATGCACGTGCGCTTTCCTCTCGAGCTGTAGCAGCAGTGTCGCGCTTCCATTCGCGTGGATCAAGGGATCTGTGGCTTTCCCTCGAGGCTTTCCCACGAGGCTTTCCCACGAGGCTTTCCCACAGGGCGGTCCCACGTGCCACCGTGGTGTGAGTCGATCCGCCCTGTGGGAAAGCCTCGATGGGAAAGCCTCGTGGGAAAGCCTCGAGGGAAAGCCACAGATCCCTTGATCCACGCCTGAATGGAAGCGCGACACTGCTGCTACAGCTCGAGAGGAAAGACGCACGTGCATGCCCCCACTCGAGTCGAGGACTGACTCCCAACTGGGGAGACTCCAGAAGTACCCCAAGATCCATGTCGTAAGCACTGGAGAGGAATCCTCAGGTACCGGCACCCACTCCGCACAATATCTTAGGCCCCAGCTTCGACGGGAGAGGAATCCCGAGAGGTCCCCTGGCAACTCCCATAGGGACTGGCCTTTCCTGAGGCCACCAGAGCGGGTCCCTGAGGTCCCCGTCGTAAGTCGAGAGCACCTGCTGCAACTCGAGAACATTCAGGACGTTCTCCCCTCCAGGCGAGATGCGGCCCATTTCCGCTGAGGTGTCTCGAGGCTAATCACACCTAACCTCTGGAATTTCCAAAGGGTCCTTCACACCCTTGCTGCAACTCAAGAAGTTCCCCGACATACCCGTCTCCACTCGAGAGGAAGCACGAAGCCCCACCCACATCGACAGTAGCCCCGTTTCCGCCTCCTACCTCGAGAGGAGGGATCCTTTCCCTGCGTGCTCGGGAAAGAATTCCCGGCGTTTCCGTGGCATCTCAAGAGGAGGCGCTCTCCACAGGAAAGGTGAGACGAACTCCAGGGTCGTGCCACCATTCCCAGAGTTCCCCAGATGTCTGCGTCCATTCCAGGGAAACCTCTTTTCCCTGCACTGCCTCGACTTTCAAGCCGAGGATCGACTCACACCACGGTGACACGAGGGACAGCCCTGTGGGAAAGCCTCGTGGGAAAGCCTCGTGGGAAAGCCTCGATGGAAAGCACCTGATCCCTAAATCCACGTGAAGGGAAGCGTGACACTGCTGCTACAGCTCTGGAGGAAAGCGCACGTGCATGCCCCCACTCGAGACGAGGACTGATTCCCCTGGGGAGACTCCAGAAGTACGCCAATATCCATGTCTGCACTGGAGAGGAATCCTCAGGTTCCGGCACCGACTCCACACAAGGTCTTAGGCCCTGGCATCGATGGGAGAGGAATCCCGACAGGCGCCCGAGCAACTCGCATGAGGACTGGCCTTTCCTGAGGCCACCAGAGCGGGTCCCTGAGGTCCCCGTCGTAAGTCGAGAGCACCTGCCGCAACTCGAGAACATCCAGGAGGTTCTCCCCTGCAGGCGAGATGAGGCCAATTTCTGCTGAGGCGTCTCGAGGCTAATCACACCTAAACTCTGGAACTTACAAAGGGTCCTTCACACCCTTGCTGCAACTCAAGAAGTTCCCCGACATACCCGTCTCCACTCGAGAGGAAGCACAAGAGTCCCGCCCACATACAGAGGAGCCCCGTTTCCATCTCCTAGCTCGATAGGAGGGATCCTTTTCCTGCGTGCTCCGGAAAGAATTCCAGGCGTTCCCGTCGCATCTCAAGAGCAGGCGCTCTCCACAGGAAAGGCGAGAGGAACTCCAGGGTCGTGCCACCATTCCCAGAGTCCCCCAGATGTCTCAGTCCATTCCAGGGAAACCAGTTTTTCCCTGCACTGCCTCGACTTTCAAGCCGAGGATCGACTCACACCACGGTGGCACGTGGGACAGCCCTGTGGGAAAGCCTCGTGGGAAAGCCTGCTGCGAAAACCTCGAGTTAAAGCCACAGATTTCTTCATCCACGCGAAGGGAAGCATGACACTGCTGCTACAGCTCGGGAGGAAAGTGCACGTGAATGACCTAAGTCGAGACGAGGACTGAATCCCCGGTGGAGGCTCCAGAAGTACCCCAAGATCCATGTCAGCACTGGAGAGGAATCCTCAAGTTCCGGCACCGACTCCACACAAGGTGTTAGGCCCCGGCATCGACGGGAGAGGAATCCGGAGAGGCCCCCGAGCAATTCGCATGGGGACTGGCCTTTCCTGAGGCCACCAGAGCGGGTCCCTGAGGTCCCCGTCGTAAGTCGAGAGCACCGGCCGCAACACGAGAAAATCCAGGAGGTTCTCCCCTCCAGGAGAGATGAGGCCCATTTCCGCTGAGGATCTCGAGGCGAAACACACCTAACGTCGAGAACTTCCAAAGGGTCCTTCACACCCTTGCTTCAACTCAAGAAGTTCCCCGAAATACCCGTCTCAACTCGAGAGGAAGCACGAGAGTCTCGACCACATCCAAGGAGCCCCGATTCCGCCTCGTAGCTCGAGAGGAGGGATACTTTCCCTGTGTGGTCAGGAAAGAATTCCCGTCATTCCCGTCGCATCTCAAGAGGAGGCGATATCCACAGGAAAAGCGAGAGGAACTTCACGGTCGTGCCACCATTCCCAGAGTCCCCCAGGTGTCTCAGTCCATTCCAGGGAAACCTGTTTTCCCTTCACTGCCTCGACTTTCAAGCAGAGGATCGACTCACACCACGGTGGCACTTGAAACAGCCCTGTGGGAAAGCCTCGTGGGAAAGCCTCGAGGGAAAGCCACAGATTCCTTGATCCACGCGAAGGGAAGCGGGACACTGCTGCTACAGCTCAGGAGGAAAGCGCACGTGCATGCCCCCACTCCAGACGAGGACTGACTTCCCCAGGGGAGACTCCAGAAGTACCCAAGATTCATGTCAGTACTGGAGCGGAATCCTCAGGTTCCGGCACCGACTCCACACAAGGACTTAGGCCCCGGCATCGACGGGAGAGAAATCCCGAAAGGATCCCAAGCAACTCGAATGTGGGACTGGCCTTTCCTGAGGCCTCCAGAGGGGGTCCCTGTGGTCCCCGTCGCAAGTCGAGAGCACCTGCCGCAAGTCGAGAAAATCCAGGAGGTTGTCCCCTCCAGGCGAGATGAGGCCCATTTCCGCTGAGGCGACTCAAGGCTAATCACACCTAACCTCTGGAACTTCCAAAGGGTCCTTCACAGCCTTGCTGGCAACTCAGAAGTTCCCCGACATACCCGTCTCAGTCAAGGGAAGCACGAGAGTCCCGCCACATCCAGAAGAGCCCGTTTCCGCCCCTAGCTCGAGAGGAGGTATCATTTCATTTGTGGTCGCAAAGAATTCCCGGCGTTCCGTCGCATCTCAAGAGGAGGCGCTCTCCACAGGAAAGGCGAGAGGAACTCCAGCGTCGTGCCACCATTTCCAGAGTCCCCAAGATGTCTCAGTCCATTCCAGGGAAACCTGTTTTCCCTGCACTGCCTCGACTTTCAAGCCGAGGATCGACATCGACACACACCACGGTGGCACGTGGAACAGCCCTTTGGGAAAGCCTCGAGGGAAAGGCACAGATTCCTTGAACCATGCGAAGAGAAGCGTGACACTGCTGCTACAGCTCGGGAGGAAAGCGTACGTGCAGGCGCCACTCGGGACGAGGACACACTCCCCTGGGGAGACTCCAGAAGTACCCCAAGATCCATGTCAGCACTGGAGAGGAATCCTCAGGTTCCGGCACCGACTCACACAAGGTCTTAGGCTCCGGTATCGAAGGAGAGGGAATCCCGAGAGGCCCCCGAGCAACTCGCATGTTACTGGCCTTTCCTGAGGCCACCAGAGCGGGTCCCTGTGTTCCCCGTCCTAAGTCCAGAGCACCTGCCGCAACTTGAGAAAATCCAGGAGGTTCTCCGTTCCAGGCGAGATGAGGCCCATTTCCGCTGAGCTGTTTCAAGGCTAATCACACCTAACCTCTGGAACTTACAAAGGGTCCTTCACACCCTTCCTGCAACTCAAGAAGTTCCCGGACATACCCCGTCTCCACTCGAGAGGAAGCACGAGCGTCCGCCCACATCCAGAGGAGCCCGTTACCGCCTCCTAGCTCGAGAGGAGGGATCCTTTCCCTGCAGGGTCGGGAAAGAATTCCTGGCGTTCCGTGGCATCTCAAGAGGCAGCGCTCTCCACATGAAAGGCGAGAGGGAATCAAGGGTCGTGGCACCATTC
>NW_017199229.1:0-7406 GCF_001704415.2 Capra hircus | reverse complement strand
CCCGTGCTTCCTCTCGAGTGCAGACGGGTATGCTTGGGAAATTCTTGAGTTGAGCAAGGGTGTGAAGGACCCTTTGGAAAGTTCCAGAGGTTAGGTGTTATTAGCCTCGAGACGCCTCAGCGGAAATTGGCCTCATCTCCTCAAGAAGCCTCAGCGGAAATTGGCCTCATCTCGCCTGGAGGGGACCTTCTGGATTTTCTCGAGTTGGGGTCCTCTCGACTTACGAGGGGACCTCAGGGACCGTTCTGGTGGCCTCAGGAAAGGCAGTCCCCATGCGAGTTGCTCGGATCCGCTCGGGATTCCTCTCCCGTCGATTGCAGGGCCTAAGACCTTGTGTGGAATCAGTGCCGGAACCTGAGGATTCTCTCCAGTGCTGACATGGATCTTGGGGTACTTCTGGAGTCTCCCCAGGGGAGTCAGCCTCGTCTCGAGTGGGGGCATGACGTGCTCTTTCCTCCGGAGCTGTAGCCGCAGTGTCATGGTTCCCTTCGCGTGAATCAAGGGATCTGTCGGTTTCCCTCCAGGCTTTCCCACGAGGCTTTCCAACGAGGCTTTCCTACAGGGCTGTCCCACGTGCCACCGTGGTGTGTGTCGATCCTCGGCTTGAAAGTCGAGGCAATGCAGGGAAAACAGGTTTCCCTGGAATGGACTGAGACATCTTGGGGACTCTGGCAATGGTGGCACGACTCTGGAGTTCCTCTCGCCTTTCCTGTGAGAGCCCCTCCTCTTGAGATGCGACGGGAACGCCGGGAATTCTTTCCGACAGCAGGGAAAGGATCCCTCCTATCGAGCTCTGAGGCGGAAAGGACTCTTCTGGATGTGGGCAGGACTCTCGTGCTTGCTCTCGAGTGGAGACGGGTATGTCGGGGAACTTCTTGAGTTGCAGCAAGGGTGTGAAGGACCCTTTGGAAGTTCCAGAGGTTAGGTGTGATTAGCCTCGAGAAGCCTCAGCGGAAATTGGCCTCATCTCGCCTGGAGGGGAGAACCCTGGATTTTCTCGAGTTGGGCAGGTGCTCTCGATTTACGACGGGGACATCAGGGACCCGCTCTGGTGGCCTCAGGAAAGGCAAGTCCCATGCGAGTTGCTCGGGGCGCGGGATTCCTCTCCGTCGATGCTGGGCCTAAGACCTTGTGTGGAGTCAGCTGCCAGAACCTGAGGATTCTCTCCAGTGCTGACATGGATCTTGGGGTACTTCTGGAGTCTCCCAGGGGAGTCAGTCCTCGTCTCGAGTGGGGGCATGCACGTGCCCTTTCCTCCCGAGCTGTAGCAGCAGTGTCATTTCCCTTCCGTGGATCAAGGATCTGTGGCTTTCCCTCCAGGCTTTCCCACAAGGCTTTCCACGAGCTTTCCACAGGGCTGTCCCACGTGCCACCGTGGTGTGAGTCGATCCTCGGCTTGAAAGTCGAGGCAGTGCAGGGAAAACAGGTTTCCCTGGAATGGACTGAGACATCTTGGGACTCTGGGAATGGTGGCACGACCCTGAGTTCCTCTCGCCTTTCCTGTGAAGAGCGCCTCCTCTTGAGATGGGACGGGAACGCCGGGAATTCTTTCCCGACCACGCAGGGAAAGGATTCCTCCTCTCGAGCTAGAAGGCTGAAATGGGGCTCCTCTGGATGTGGCGGACTTCTGCTTGCTCTCGAGTGGAGACAGGTCTGTTGGAACTTCTTGAGTAGCAGCAAGGTGTGAAGGACGCCTTTGGAAGTTCCTGAGGTTAGTGTCATTAGCCTCGAGGCACCTCAGCGGAAAGGGCCTCATCTCGCCTGGAAGGAGAACCTCCTGGATTTCTCGAGTTCCTCAGGTGTCTCTACTTACGACATGGACCTCAGGGACCCGCTCTGTGGCCTCCGGAAGGCCAGTCCCCATGAGAGTTGCTCGGGCCTCTCGGAATTCCTCTCCCGCCGATGCCGGGCCTAAGACTTGTGTGGAGTCGGTACCGGAACCTGAGATTCCTCTCCAGTGCTGATATGGATCTTGGGGTACTTCTGTAGTCTCCCCAGGGAGTCAGTCCTCGTCTCGAGTGGGGCATGCACGTCGGTTTCCTCCCGAGCTGTAGCAGCAGTGTCACGCTTCCTTCGCGTGATCAAGGGATCTGTGGCTTTCCCTCGAGGCTTTTCCATGAGGTTTCCCACGAGTCTTTCCCACAGGGCTGTCCCACGTGCCACCGGTGGTGTGAGTCGATCCTCGCTTGAAAGTCGAGGCAGTGCAGGGAAAACAGGTTTCCCTGGAATGGACTGAGACATCTGAGGGACTCTGGAATGGTGGCAGGACCGTGGAGTTCCTCTCGCCTTTCCTGTGGAGAGTGCCTCCTCTTGAGATTCGAGGGAATGCCGGGAATACTTTCTCGACCACGCAGGGAAAGGATCCCTCCTCTCGAGCTATGAGGCAGAAACGGGTCTCCTCTGCATGTGGGCAGGACTCTCGTGCTTCCTCTCGAGTGGAGAAGAGTATGTCGGGAAATTCTTGAGTTGCATCAAGGGTGTGAAGGACCCTTTGGAAGTTCAGAGGTTAGGTGTGATTAGCCTGGAGACCCCTCAGTGGAAATGGGCCTCATCTCGCCTGGAGGGGAGAACCTCCTGGATTTTCTCGAGTTGCGGCAGGTGCTCTTGACTTACGACGAGGACCTCAGGGACCCGCTCTTCTGGCCTCAGGAAAGGCCTGTCCCCATGCGAGTTGCACTGGGCCTCTCGGATTCCTCTCCTGTCAATGCCGGGCCTAAGGCCTTGTGTGGAGTCGGTGCCGAACTGAGGATTCCTCTCCAGTGCTGACGTGGATCTTGCGGTACTTCTAGAGTCTCCCCAGGGAGTCAGTCCTCGTCTCGAATGGGGCATGCAAGTGCGCTTTTCTCCCGAGCTTTAGCAGCAGTGTCAAGCTTCCCGTCGCGTGAATCAAGGGATCTGTGGCTTTGCCTCGAGGCTTTCCCACGAGGCTTTCCAAGTGTCTTTCCCACAGGGCTGTCCACGTGCCACCGTGGTGTGAGTCGATCCTCGGCTTGAAAGTCGAGGCAGTGCAGGGAATACAGTTTTCCCTGGAATGGACTGAGACATCTGGGGGACTCTGGAATGGTGGCAAGACCTGGAATTCCTCTCGCCTTTCCTGTGCAGAGCGCTCCTCTTGAGATGCGTCGGGAACGCGGGAATTCTTTCCCGACCACGAAGGGAAAGGATTCTCCTCTCGAGCTCTGAGGCGGAAACGGGGTTTCTCTGGATGTGGGCGGGACTCTCGTGCTTCCTCTCGAGTGGAGACGGGTATGTCGGGAACTTCTTGAGTTGCAGCAAGGGTGTGAAGGACCCTTTGGAAGTTCCAGAGGTTAGGTGTGATTAGCCTCGAGAAGCCTCAGCGAAATTGGCCTCATCTCGCCTGGAAGGGAGAACCTCCTGGATTTTCTCGAGTTGGGGTTGGTGCTCTCGACTTACGACGGGGACCTCATGGACTCGCTCTGGTGGCCTCAGGAAAAGGCAAGTCCCCATGCGAGTTGCTCGGGGGCCGCGCGGGATTCCTCTCCCGTCGATGCTGCGGCCTAAGACCTTGTGAGGAGTTGCTGCAGAACCTGAGGATTCTTCTCCAGTGCTGACATGGATCTCGGGTACTTCTGGAGTATCCCCAGGGGAGTCAGTCCTCGTCTCGAGTGGGGCATGAACGTGCTCTTTCCTCCGGAGCTGTAGCCGCAGTGTCATGCTTCCTTTCGCGTGAATCAAGGGATCTGTGGCTTTCCCTCGAGGCTTTCCACGAGGCTTTCCAACGAGGCTTTGTCACAGGACTGTCCCACGTGCCACCGTGGTGTGTGTTGATCCTCGTCTTGAAAGTGGAGGCAGTGCAGGAAAACAGGTTTCCATGGAATGGACTGAGACATCTTGGGACTCTGGGAATGGTGGTACGACCCTGAGTTCCTCTCGCCTTTCCTGTGAAGAGCGCTCCTCTTGAGATGCGACGGGAACGCCGGGAATTCTTTCCGACAACGCAGGGAAAGGATCCCTCCTATCAACTATGAGGCGGACAAGGAACTCTTCTAGATGTGGGCGGGACTCTCGTGCTTGCTCTCGAGTGGAGACGGGTATGTCGGGGAACTTCTTGAGTTGCAGCAAGAGTGTGAAGCACCCTTTGGAATTTCCAGAGGTTAGGTGAGATTAGCCTCGAGACGCCTCAGCGGAAATGGGCCTCATCTCGCTGGAGGGGAGAACAGCCTGGATTTTCTCGAGTTGCGGCAGGTGCTCTCGACTTACGACGGGACATCAGGGACCCACTCTGGTGGCCTCAGGAAAGGCCTGTCCTCATGCGAGTTGCTCGGGGCTTCTAGGGATTACTCTGCCGTCGATCCCAGGCCTAAGACCTTGTGTGGAGTCGGGGCCGGAACCTGAGGATTCTCTCCAGTGCTGACATGGATCTTGGGATACTTCTGGAGTCTCCCCAGGGAGTCAGTCATTGTCTCGAGTGGGGCATGCACGTGCGCTTTCCTCCCGAGCTTCAGCAGCAGTGTCACGCTTCCCGTCATGTGATCAAGGGATCTGTGCTTTCGCTCCAGGCTTTCCCACGAGCTTTCCATGAGGCTTTCCCACAGGCTGTCCACGTGCCACCATGTGTGAGTCGATCTCGGCGTGAAGTCGAGGCAGTGAAGGGAAAACAGGTTCCTCTGGAAAGGACTGAGACATCTCGGGGACTCTGGGAATGTGGCATGACCCTGGAGTTCCTCTCGCCTTTCCTGTGGAGAGCGCCTCCTCTTGAGATGCGACGGAATGCGGAATTCTTTCCCGATCAAGCAGGGAAAGGAACCTCATCTCGAGCTACGAGGCGAAACGCGTCCTCTGGATGTGGGCGGGACCACGTGCTTCCTCTCGAGTGGAGACGGGTATGTGGGGAACATCTTGAGTTGCAGCAAGCATTTGAACGACCTTTGGAAGTCCCAGAGTTTAGGTGTGATTAGCCTCGAGACGACTCAGCGAAATGGCCTATCTCGCTGGAGAGCAGAACCTCCTGGATTTTCTCGAGTTGCGGCAGGTGCTCTCGACTTACGACGGGGACCTCAAGGACCCACTCTGGTGGCCTCAGTGAAGGCGAGTCCCCAAGCGATTTGCTAGGGGGCTCGCAGGATTCATCTCCCGTCGATTATGGGGGCCTAAGAACTTATGCGGAGTTGGCCGAACCTGAGGATCATCTCCAGTGCTGACATGGAACTTGGGGTACTTCTGAGTGTCCACATGGGAGTCAGTCCTCGTCACGAGTAGGGGCATGCACGTTCGCTTTCCTCCCGAGCTGTAGCAGCAGTGTCAGCTTCCCATCGCGTGGATGCAAGGCATCTGTGGCTTCCTCGAGGTTTCCAACAAGGCTATCCCACAGGGCTGTCCCACGTGCCACCGTGGGGTGAGTCGATCCTTGGCGTGAAAGTAGAGGCAGTGCAGTGAAAACAGGTTTCCCTGGAATGGACTGAGACATCTGGGGGACTCTGGGAATGGTGGCACGACACTGGAGTTCCTCTCGAATTTCCTGTGGAGAGCGCCTCCTCTTGAGATGCGACGGGAACGGCGGGAATTCTTTCCCGACCACGCAGGGAAAGGATCCCTCCTCTCGAGCTATGAGGCGGAAACGGGGCGGGCTCTCTGGATGTGGGCGGGACTGCTTCCTCTCAAGTGGAGACGGGGATTACGGGGAACTTTTGAGTTGCAGCAAGGTGTGAAGGACCCTTTGGAAGTTCCAGAGGTAAGGTGTGATTAGCCTCGAGACGCCTCAGCAGAAATGGGCCTCATCTCGCCTCGAGGGGAGAACCTCCTGGATTTTCTCCAAATGCGACAGGTGCTCTCGACTTACGGCTGGGACCTCAGCGACCCGCTCTGGTGGCCTCAGGAAAGGCCAGTCCCCATGCGAGTTGCTCGGGATTCCTCTCCAGTCGATCGGGCTTGTGTGGGTCAGTGCCAGACCTGAGAATTCCTTCCAGTGCTGATATGGATCTTGGGGTACTTCTGGAGTCTCCCCAGGGGAGTCAGTCCTTGACTCCAGTGGGGGCATGCACGTGCGCTTTCCTCCCGAGCTGTAGCAGCAGTGTCACGCTTCCCTTCACGTGGATCAAGGGATCAGTGGCTTTCCCTCGAGGCTTTCCACGAAGTTTTCCCACGAGGCTTTCCCACAGGGCTGTCGCAAGTGCCACCGTGGTGTGAGTCGATCCTCGGCTTGAAATTCGAGGCAGTGCACGGAAAACAGTTTTCCCTGGAATGGACTGAGACATCTGGGGGACTCTGGGAATGGTGGCACGACCCTGGAGTTCCTCTCGCCTTTCCTGAGGAGCGCGCCTCCTCTTGAAATGCGGCGGGAACGCCGGGAATTCTTTCCCGAACACGCAGGGAAAGGATCACTCCTCTCGAGCTATGACCTGTAAACGGGGCTCCTCTGGATGTGGCCGGCACTCCGCGCTTCCTCTCGAGTGGAGACAGGTATGTCGGGGAACTTCTTGAGTTGCAGCAAGGGTGTGAAGGACCCTTTGGAAGTTCCAGAGGTTAGGTGTGATTAGCCTCGAGACGCCTCAGCTGAAATGGGCCTCATCTCGCCTGGAGGGGAGAGTCTCCGGGATTTTCTCGAGTTGCGGAACGTGCTCTCGACTTACGACAGGGACCTCAGGGACCCGCTCTGGTGGCCTCAGAAAAGGCCAGTCCGCATGCGAGTTGCTCGGGGGCCTCTCGGGATTCCTCTTCCGTCGATGCCAGAGCCTAAGTTTGTGGAGTCGGTGCCAGAACATGAGGATTCCTCTCCAGTGCTGACATGGATCTTTTGGTACTTCTGGAGTCTCCCAGTGGAGTCAGTCCTCGTCTCAAGTGGGAGAATGCACGTGCGCTTTCCTCCCGAGCTGTAGCAGCAGTGTCACGCTTCTCTTCGCGTGATCAAGGGATCTGAGGCTTTTCCTCAAGGCTTTCCCACGAAGCTTTCCACGAGGCTTCCTCAGGGCTCTCTCCCACGTGTCACAGTGGTGTGAATCGATCCTCGGCTTGAAAGTCGAGGCAGTGCAGGGAAACAGGTTTCCCAGAATGGACAGAGACACCTGGGGACTCTGGGAATGGTGGCACGACCCTGGAGTTCCTCTCTCCTTTCCTGTGGAGCGCCCTCCTCTTGAGATGCGACGGGAACGCCGGGAATTCTTTCCCGACCACGCCGGGAAAGGATCCCTCCTCTCGAGCTAGGAGGCGGAAAACGGATCTCCTCTGAATGTGGGCGGACTCTCGTCCTTCCTCTCAAGTGGGAGACGGGGATGTCGGGGAACTTCTTGAGTTGCAGCAAGGTTGTGAATTACCCTATGGAAGTTCCAGAGCTTAGGTGTGATTAGCCTCGAGACGCCTCAGCGGAAATGGGCCTCATCTCGCCTGGAGGGAGAACCTCCTGGATTTTCTGGAGTTGTGACAGGTTGTGCTCGCGACTTAAGACGGGG
>NW_017199228.1:0-7406 GCF_001704415.2 Capra hircus | reverse complement strand
GCCCAAACCCGTAACGCCTGAGGAAGCCACTGAAGGCAGCAAGGCCACCGAGCTCCACCGAGCTCCCCGACTCCCATTCCCACATGAAGATGTGAGGATAAAGGGCCTCATCCCAGCAAAGCACCCGCTCCCACCACCCCCAACCCCGGCCCCGCCCCCGCAGCACGCCCCCTGAAACAACACTGTCTTCCCAGAAAAGAGAACGGAGAAGCCATGTGTGTGCCAAAGGAGCAAGATGAACGAACGATGCCACGCCCTCCGAATTTGGGCACACCTGACGCCTCGGAACCCGGGCCTGGCTGATGGGTCCCAGCCGTTCTCGGGTGGGAGGGGGTCAACACATTGGCCGAGAGCCCTTGCCCAGGCCACCCGCAAATCCACTGAGATGTGATCCGACCAAAGGGACGAGGGCAAACGTACCGCTTGAGGTGCTGGAGGAGCCGGACGAAGCCATGGTGGGAGAGGCACACGGGCACGCTGCAGACTGCTGGCCGAGTGGGCGGGGACCCAGCAGCTCAGGACTCTGGAGAACGGGAGGCGTCTCCGCCACCATTGACGTCAATAGGGTTTGGGTGGGTAGATGGAGGGGGCCGCCCCGGCCTCTTTCCAAGCAGAGACCCTGGACGGAGTCCCGTGGAGCGAGTGGGCTTTTCCGGGAACGGCTGTGCCCTGGACCGCCAAGATCCCCGTTGGGGTGGGCGGGCAGTTCGGGGGCTTTGGTTTGTGGCCCTCCCTCGCAGCGGGGGTGGGTTCAACCCCGAGTGGATCAATCAGGGGCCCTCAGCAGTGCCAAGGGAACTCACCACCCAGGAAACGCCCCTAGGTCCCTTTGAATTGGCCACCAACGCCCCCTTTCCCAGCCTGCCTTGCTCTGGGATTTCCCGCCTTTTCACATTCCACAGGTCCCTGGTCCTCGACTGTCCCCCGCTGGCTCCTCCGAGGCATTCCGGGACACCAGACGCTCTCTCCAGCGCCTCCACCTAGATGCCTCGCTGTCCTCGCCTCCGTTTCCCCATGCCCCTCCCCAACTCCTCCGTGGGCTCTTGGCATCCTTTCCCTACAGCAGTCCCAGAGTGCCACCGCTGAGGGCTTTGAGTTGCCTGGAGCCCAAGGCTCCGGCCAGAGACCTGAGGGGCCAGCGTCTGGACTGGCAGCTAATGCCATTTGGGGCTTTTCTCACGTGGAGCCTGAGGCCCGCACGTCCGCGGGCAACCCCCAGCGTGAGTGCCCTGGAGATACCCGCCCAAGGGGACAGTGTATCCCCTACTGTGGGGAAGGAGGTTCCTGTTTTCCCTGCACTGGTTCGACTTTCACGCCGAATATCGACTCACACCATGGTGGCAAGTGGAATAGCCCTGTGGGAAAGCCTCATGGGAAAGACTCCAGGGAAAGCCACAGATCCCTTGATCCACGCGAAGGGAAGCATGACACTGCTGCTACAGCTCGGGAGCAAAGCGCACGTGCATTTCTCCACTTGAGACGAGGACTGACTCCCCTGGGGAAACTCCAGAAGTACCCAAGATCCATGTCAGCACTGGAGAGGAATCCTCAGTTTGCGGCACCGACTGCACACAAGGACTTAGGCCCCAGCATCGACGAGAGAGGAATCCAGACAGGCTCCCCAATAATTCGCATGGGGACTGGCCTTTCCTGAGGCTACCAGAGCGGGTCCCTGAGGTCCGTGACGTACGTCGAAAGCTCCTGCCGCTACTCGCAAAATCCAGGAAGTTCTCCCCTCCAGGCGAGTTGAGGCCCATTTCCTCTGAGGCGTCACCAGGCTAATCACACCTAACCTCTAAACTTCCAAAGGGTCCTTCCCACCCTTGCTGCAACTCAAGAAGTTCCCCGACATAGCCGTCACCACTCGAGAGGAAGCACGATAGTCCCACCCACATCCAGAGGAGCCCCGTTTCCGCCTCATAGCTCGAGAGGAGGGATCCGTTTCCTGCGTGGTCGGGAAAGATTTCCCGGCCATCCCGACAATCTCAAGAGGAGGTGCTTTCCACAAGAAAGGCGAGAGGAACTCCAGGGACGTGCCACCATTCCCAGAGTACCCCAGGTGTCTCAGTCCATTCCCCGGAAAACTGTTTTTCCCTGCAATTCCTCGAATTTCAAGCCGAGGATCGACTGACACCACAGTGGCACTTGAGATAGCCCTGTGGAAAAGCCTCGAGGGAAAGCCTCGTGGGAAAGCCTCGAGGGAAAGTCACAGATCCCTTGATCCACGCGAAGGGAAGCGTGACACTGCTGCTACAGCTCGGGAGGAAAGCGCACGTGCATGCCCCCACTCGAGACGAGAACTAACGCCCTCGGAAGACTCCAGAAGTACCCCAAGATTCCTGTCGGCACTGGAGAGGAATCCTCAGGTTCCGGCAAGAACTCCACACAAGGTCTTAGGCCCGGCATCCATGGGAGAGGAATCCCGAGAGGCCCCGGAGCTACTCGCATGGGGACTGGCCTTTCCTGAGGCCACCAGAGCGGGTCCCTGAGGTCCCCGTCATAAGTCGAGAGCACCTGCCGCAATTCGAGAAAATCCAGGAGGTTCTCCCCTCCAGGCGAGATGAGGCCCATTTCCGCTGAGGTGTCTCGAGGCTAATCATACCTAACCTCTGGAACTTCCAAAGGGTCCTTCACACCCTTGCTGCAACTCAAGAAGTTCCCCGACATACCGTCTCCACTCGAGAGGAAGCACGAGAGTCCCGCCCACATCCAGAGGAGCCCCGTTTCTGCCTCCTAGCTCGAGAGGAGGGATCCTTTCCCTGCGTGGTCGGGAAAGAATTCCCGGCGTTCCCGTCGCATCTCAAGAGGAGGCGCTCTCCACAGGAAAGGCGAGAGGAACTCCAGGGTCGTGCCACCATTCCCAGAGTCCCCCAGATGTCTCAGTCCATTCCAGGGAAACCTGTTTTCCCTGCACTGCCTCGACTTTCAAGCCGAGGATCGATTCACACCACGGTGGCACGTGGGACAGCCCTGTGGGAAAGCCTCGTGGGAAAGCCTCGAGGGAAAGCCACAGATCCCTTGATCCACGCGAAGGGAAGCGTGACACTGCTGCTACAGCTCGGGAGGAAAGCGCACGTGCATGCCCCCACTCGAGACGAGGACTGACTCCCCTGGGGAGACTCCAGAAGTACCCCAAGATCCATGTCAGCACTGGAGAGGAATCCTCAGGTTCCGGCACCGACTCCACACAAGATCTTAGGCCCCGGCATCGACGGGAGAGGAATCCCGAGAGGCCCCGAGCAACTCGCATGGGGACTGGCCTTTCCTGAGGCCACGAGAGCGGGTCCCTGAGGTCCCCGTCGTAAGTCGAGAGCACCTGCCGCAACTCGAGAAAATCCAGGAGGTTCTCCCTCCAGGCGAGATGAGGCCCATTTCCGCTGAGGCGTCTCGAGGCTAATCACACCTAACCTCTGGAACTTCCAAAGGGTCCTTCACACCCTTGCTGCAACTCAAGAAGTTCCCCGACATACCCGTCTCCACTCGAGAGGAAGCACGAGAGTCCCGCCCACATCCAGAGGAGCCCCGTTTCCGCCTCCTAGCTCGAGAGGAGGGATCCTTTCCCTGCGTGATCGGGAAAGAATTCCCGGCGTTCCCGTCGCATCTCAAGAGGAGGCGCTCTCCCAGGAAAGGCGAGAGGAACTCCAGGGTCGTGCCACCATTCCCAGAGTCCCCCAGATGTCTCAGTCCATTCCAGGGAAACCTGTTTTCCCTGCACTGCCTCGACTTTCAAGCCGAGGATCGACTCACACCACGGTGGCACGTGGGACAGCCCTGTGGGAAAGCCTCGTGGGAAAGCCTCGTGGGAAAGCCTCGAGGGAAAGCCACAGATCCCTTGATCCACGCGAAGGGAAGCGTGACACTGCTGCTACAGCTCGGGAGGAAAGCGCACGTGCATGCCCCCACTCGAGACGAGGACTGACTCCCCTGGGGAGACTCCAGAAGTACCCCAAGATCCATGTCAGCACTGGAGAGGAATCCTCAGGTTCGGCACCGACTCCACACAAGATCTTAGGCCCCGGCATCGACGGGAGAGGAATCCCGAGAGGCCCCCGAGCAACTCGCATGGGGACTGGCCTTTCCTGAGGCCACCAGAGCGGGTCCCTGAGGTCCCCGTCGTAAGTCGAGAGCACCTGCCGCAACTCGAGAAAATCCAGGAGGTTCTCCCCTCCAGGCGAGATGAGGCCCATTTCCGCTGAGGCGTCTCGAGGCTAATCACACCTAACCTCTGGAACTTCCAAAGGGTCCTTCACACCCTTGCTGCAACTCAAGAAGTTCCCCGACATACCCGTCTCCACTCGAGAGAAAGCACGAGAGTCCCGCCCACATCCAGAGGAGCCCCGTTTCCGCCTCCTAGCTCGGAGGAGGGATCCTTTCCCTGCGTGGTCGGGAAAGAATTCCCTGCGTTTCCGTCGCATCTCAAGAGGAGGCGCTCTCCACAGGAAAGGCGAGAGGAACTCCAGGGTCGTGCCACCATTCCCAGAGTCCCCCAGATGTCTCAGTCCATTCCAGGGAAACCTGTTTTCCCTGCACTGCCTCGACTTTCAAGCCGAGGATCGACTCACACCACGGTGGCACGTGGGACAGACCCTGTGGGAAAGCCTCGTGGGAAAGCCTCGAGGGAAAGCCACAGATCCCTTGATCCACGCGAAGGGAAGCGTGACACTGCTGCTACAGCTCGGGAGGAAATCGCACGTGCAGGCCCCAGTCGAGACGAGGACTGACTCCCCTGGGGAGACTCCAGAAGTACCCCAAGATCCATGTCAGCACTGGAGAGGAATCCTCAGGTTCCGGCACGACTCCACACAAGGTCTTAGGCAGTGGCATCGACGGAGAGGAATCCCGAGAGGCCCCCGAGCAACTCGCATGGGGACTGGCCTTTCCTGAGGCCACCAGAGCGGGTCCCTGAGGTCCCGTCGTAAGTCGAGAGCACCTGCCACAACTCGAGAAAATCCAGGAGGTTCTCCCCTCCAGGCAGAGATGAGGCCCATTTCCGCTGAGGCGTCTCGAGGCTAATCACACCTAACATCTGGAACTTCCAAAGGGTCCTTCACACCCTTGCTGCAACTCAAGAAGTTCCCCGACATACCCGTCTCCACTCGAGAGGAAGCACGAGAGTCCCGCCCACATCCAGAGGAGCCCCGTTTCCGCCTCCTAACTCGAGAGGAGGGATCCTTTCCCTGCGTGGTTGGGAAAGAATTCCCGCGTTTCCGTCGCATCTCAAGAGGAGGCGCTCTCCACAGGAAAGGCGAGAGGAACTCCAGGGTCGTGCCACCATTCCCAGAGTCCCCCAGATGTCTCAGTCCATTCCAGGGAAACCTGTTTTCCCTGCACTGCCTCGACTTTCAAGCCGAGGATCGACTCACACCACGGTGGCACGTGGGACAGCCCTGTGGGAAAGCCTCGTGGAAAGCCTCGTGGGAAAGAGGGAAAGCCACAGATCCTTGATCCACGCAAAGGGAAGCGTGACACTGCTGCTACAGCTCGGGAGGAAAGCGCACGTGCATGTCCCCACTCGAGACGAGGACTGACTCCCCTGGGGACTCCAGAAGTACCCCAAGATCCATGTCAGCACTGGAGAGGAATCCTCAGGTTCCGGCACTGACTCCCCACAAAGGTCTTAGGCCCCAGCATCGACGGGAGAGGAATCCCGAGAGGCTCCCAAGCAACTCGCATGGGGACTGGCCTTTCCTGAGGCACCAGAGCGGGTCCCTGAGGTCCCCGTCGTAAGTCGAGAGCACCTGCCGCAACTCGAGAAAATCCAGGAGGTTTTCCTCTCCAGGCGAGATGAGGCCCATTTCCGCTGAGGCGTCTCGAGGCTAATCACATCTAACATCTGGAACTTCCAAAGGGTCCTTCACACCCTTGCTGCAACTCAAGAAGTTCCCCGACATACCCGTCTCCACTCGAGAGGAAGCACGAGAGTCATGCCCACATCCAGAGGAGCCCCGTTTCCGTCTCTTAGCTCGATAGGAGGGAACCTTTCCATGCGTGGTCGGGAAAGAATTCCCGGCATTCCCGTCGTATCTCAAGAGGAGGCGCTCTCCACAGAAAGGCAAGAGGAACTCCAGGGTCGTGCCACCATTCCCAGAGTCCCCAGATGTCTCTGTCCATTCCAGGGAAACCTGTTTCCCTGCACTACCTCGACTTTCAAGCCAAGGATCGACTCACACCACGGTGGCACATGGACAGCCCTGTGGGAAAGCCTCGTGGGAAAGCCTCGTGGAAAGCCTCGAGGAAGCGTCGAGGGAAAGCCACAGATCCCTTGATCCACACGAAGGGAAGCACGACACTGCTGCTACAGCTCGGGAGGAAAGCGCACGTGCATGCCCCCACTCGAGACGAGGACTGACTCCCCTGGGGAGACTCCAGAAGTACCCAAGATCCATGTCAGCACTGGAGAGGAATCCTCAGGTTCCGGCACTGACTCCACACAAGGTCTTAGGCCCCAGCATCGACGGGAGAGGAATCCCAAGAGGCCCCTGAGCAACTCGCATGGGGACTGGCCTTTCCTGAGGCCACCAGAGCGGGTCCCTGAGGTCCCCGTCGTAAGTCGAGAGCACCTGCCGCAACTCGAGAAAATCCAGGAGGTTCTCCCCTCCAGGCGAGATGAGGCCCATTTCCGCTGAGGCGTCTCGAGGCTAATCACACCTAACCTCTGGAACTTCCAAAGGGTCCTTCACACCCTTGCTGCAACTCAAGAAGTTCCCCGACATACCCGTCTCCACTCGAGAGGAAGCACGAGAGTCCCACCCACATCCAGAGGAGCCCCGTTTCTGCCTCCTAGCTCGAGAGGAGGGATCCTTTCCCTGCGTGTCGGGAAAGAATTCCCGGCCTTCCCGGCGCATCTCAAGAGGAGGCGCTCTCCACAGGAAAGGCGAGAGGAACTCCAGGGTCGTGCCACCATTCCCAGAGTCCCCCAGATGTCTCAGTCCATTCCAGGGAAACCTGTTTTCCCTGCACTGTCTCGACTTTCAAGCCGAGGATCGACTCACACCACGGTGGCACGTTGACAGCCCTGTGGGAAAGCCTCGTGGGAAGCTCGTGGGAAAGCCTCGTGGGAAAGCCCTCGAGGGAAAGCCACAGATCCCTTGATCCACACGAAGGGAAGCAGGACACGGCTGCTACAGCTCGGAGGAAAGCGCACGTGCATGTCCCCACTCGAGACGAGGACTGACTCCCCTGGGGAGACTCCAGAAATATACCCCAAGATCCATGTCAGCACTGGAGAGGAATCCTCAGGTTCCGGCACTGACTCCACACAAGGTCTTAGGCCCCAGCATCGACGGGAGAGGAATCCCCGAGAGGTCCCCAAGCAACTCGCATGGGGACTGGCCTTCCTGAGGCCACCAGAGCGGGTCCCTGAGGTCCCCGTCGTAAGTCGAGAGCACCTGCCGCAACTCGAGAAA
>NW_017199227.1:0-7407 GCF_001704415.2 Capra hircus | reverse complement strand
CAAGACGCAGAGAATAGACATACCCTCCTCTCAAAGCCTATCAAGCTAGGAGGCGGAAAGGGACTCCTCTGGATGTGGCAGGACTCTCGTGCTTCGAGTGGAGACGGGTATGTGGGGAACTTCTTGAGTTGCAGCAAGGTGTGAAGGACCCTATATTAGTTCCAGAGTTTACTGTGATTAGGTTCAAGACGCCTCAGTGGAAATGGGCCTCATCTCGCCTGAGGGGAGAACCTCCTGGATTTTGTCGAGTTGCAGCAGGTTCTCTTGACTTACGACGGGGACCTCAGGGACCCGCTCTGGTGGCTCAGGAAAGGCCAGCCCCATGCGAGTTGCTCGGGGCCCCTCAGGACTCCTCTCCCGTCGATGCCGGGGCGTAAGATCTTGTGTGGATTCGGTGCCAGAACCTGAGGATTCCTCTCCAGTGCTGACATGGATCTTGGGGTACTTCTGGAGTCTCCCCAGAGGACTCAGTCCTCGTCTCGAGTGGAGGAATGCACGTGCGCTTTCCTCCTGAGCTCTAGCAGCAGTGTCACGCTTCCCTTCGCATGGATTAAGGGATCTGGGCTTTCCTCGAGGCTTTCCCACGAGGCTTTCCACGAGGCTTTCCCACAGGGATGTCCCACGTGCCACCGTGGTGTGAGTCGATCCTCGCCTTGAAAGTCGAGGCAGTGCAGCGAAAACAGGTTTCCCTGTAATGGACTGATATATCTGGGGGACTCTGGGAATGGTGGCATGACCCTGGAGTTCCTCTCGCCTTTCCTGTGGAGAGCGCCTCCTCTTTCGATGCGACGGAAACTGGAATTCTATCCCGAGCACTCAGGGGAAGGATCCCTCCTCTCGAGATAGGAGGCGCAAACGGGGCTCCTCTGGATGTGGGCGGGACTCTCGTGCTTCCTCTCGAGTGGAGACGGGTATGTCAGGGAACTTCTTGAGTTGCAGCAAGGGTGTGAAGGACCCTTTCGAAGTTCCAGGGGTTAAGTGTGATTAGCCTCCATGCCTCATCGGAAGTGGGCCTCATCTCGCCTGGAGGGGAGAAGCTCCTGGATTTTCTCGAGTTGCGGCAGGTGCTCTCGACTTACGACGGCGACCTCAGGTACCAGCTCTGGTGGCCTCAGGAAAGGCCAATCCCCATGCGAGTTGCTCGGGGCCTCTCGGGATTCCTCTCCTTGGATGCCGGGGCCTAAGACCTTGTGTGGAGTTGGTGCCGGAACCTGAGGATTCCTCTCCAGTGCTGACATGGATCTTGGGGTACTTCTGGAGTCTCCCAGGGAGTCAGTCCTCGTCTCGAGTGGGGGCGTGCACGTGCGCTTTCCTCGCGAGCTGTAGGAGCAGTGTGGCGCTTCCCTTCGCGTAGTTCAAGGGATCTGTGGCTTTCCCTCGAGGCTTTCCCACAGGGCTGTCCACGTGCCACCGTGGTGTGAGTCGATCCTCGGCTTCAAAGTCGAGGCAGTGCAGGGAAAACTGGTTTCCCTGGAATGGACTGAGACATCTGGGGGACTCTGGGAATGGTGGCACCACCCTGGAGTTCCTCTCGCCTTTCCTGTGGAGAGCGCCTCCTCTTGAGATGCGACGGAAACGCCGGGAAATCTTTCCCGACCACGCAGGGAAAGGATCCCTCCTCTTGAGAGAGGTGGCAGAAAAGGGTCTCCTTCGGATGTGGGCGGGACTCTCGTGCTTCCTCTCGAGTGGAGACGGGTAAGTCGGGGAACTACTTGAGTTGAAGCAAGGGTGTGAAGGACCCTTTGAAGTTCCAGAGGTTAGGTGTTATTAGCCTCGAGACGCCTCAGCGGAAATGGGCCTCATCTCGCCTGGAGGGGAGAACCTCCTGGATTTTCTCGAGTTGCGGCAGGTGCTCTCGACTTACGACGGGGACCTCAGGGACCCACTCTGGTGGCCTCAGGAAAGGCAGTCCCCATGCGAGTTCCTTGGGGGCCTCTCGGGATTCCTCTCCCGTCGATGCTGGGGCCTAAGACTTGTGTGGAGTCGGTGCCGGAACCTGAGGATTCCTCTCCAGTGCTGACATGGATCTTGGGGTACTTCTGGAGTCTCCCAAGGGAGTCAGTCCTCTTCTCGAGAGGGGCATGCACGTGCGCTTTCCTCCCGAGCTGTAGCAGCAGTGTCGCGCTTCCCTTCCGAGGATCAAGGATCTGTGGCTTTCCCTCGAGGCTTTCCACGAGGCTTTCCCACGAGGCTTTCCACAGGGCTGTCCCACGTGCCACCGTGGTGTGAGTCGATCCTCGGCTTGAAAGTCGAGGCAGTGCAGGGAAAACAGGTTTCCCTGGAATGGACTGAGACATCTGGGGACTCTGGGAATGGTGGCACGACCCTGGAGTTCCTCTCGCCTTTCCTGTGGAGAGCGCCTCCTCTTGAGATGACGGAAAACCGGGAATTCTTTCCCGACCACGCAGGGAAAGGATCCCTCCTCTCGAGCTAGGAGGCGGAAACGGGGCTCCTCTGGATGTGGGCGGGACTCTCGTGCTTCCTCTCGAGTGGAGACGGGTATGTCGGGGAACTTCTTGAGTTGCAGCAAGGGTGTGAAGGACCCTTTGGAAGTTCCAGAGGTTAGGTGTGATTACCCTCGAGACGCCTCAGCGGAAATGGGCTCATCTCGCCTGGAGGGGAGAACCTCCTGGATTTTCTCGAGTTGCGGCAGGTGCTCTCGACTTACGACGGGGACCTCAGGGACCCGCTCTGGTGGCCTCAGGAAAGGCCAGTCCCCATGCGAGTTGCTCGGGGCCTCTCGGGATTCCTCTCCGTCGATGCCGGGCCTAAGACCTTGTGTGGAGTCGGTGCCGGAACCTGAGTTTCCTCTCCAGTGCTGACATGGATCTTGGGTACTTCTGGAGTCTCCCCAGGGGAGTCAGTCCTCGTCTCGAGTGGGGGCATGCACGTGCGCTTTCCTCCCGAGCTGTAGCAGCAGTGTCATGCTTCGAGTGGATCAAGGGATCTGTGGCTTTCCGAGGCTTTCCCACGAGGCTTTCCCACGAGGCTTTCCACAGGGCTGTAGAGCCACCGTGGTGTGAGTCGATCCTGGCTTGAAAGTCGAGGCAGTGCAGGGAAAACAGGTTTCCCTGGAATGGACTGAGACATCTGGGGGACTCTGGGAATGGTGGCACGACCCTGGAGTTCCTCTCCTTTCCTGTGGAGAGCGCCTCCTCTTGAGATGCGACGGGAACGCGGGAATTCTTTCCCCACCAAGCAGGGAAAGGATCCCTCCTCTCGAGCTAGGAGGCGGAAACTGGGCTCCTCTGGATGTGGGCGAACTCTCGTGCTTCCTCTCGAGTGGAGACGGGTATGTCGGGGAACTACTTGAGTTGCAGCAAGGGTGTGAAGGACCCTTTGGAAGTTCCAGATATTAGGTGTGATTTGCCTCGATTCGCCTCAGCGGAAATGGGCCTCATCTCGCCTCTAGGGGAGAACCTCCTGAATTTTTCTCGAGTTGCGGCTGGTGCTCACGAATTACGGGGACCTCAGGGACACGCTCTGGTTCCTCAGGAATGGCTAGTCCCTGCGAGCTGCTCGGGGCCTCTCGGATTCCTCTCAGTCGATGCCGGGCCTAAGACCTTGTGTGGCGTCGGTGCTAGAACCTGAGCATTCTTCTTCAGTGATGACATGGATCTTGGGGTACTTCTGCAGTCTCCACAAGGGAGTCAGTCCTCGTCTCAAGTGGCGGCATGCACGTGCGCTTTCCTCTCGAGCTGTAGCAGCAGTGTCACGCTGGCTTAAGACCTTGTTTAGCATCGGTGCCGGAACCTGAGTGTTCCTCTCCAGTGCTGACATGGATCTTGGGTACTTCTAAGTCTCCCCAGGGGAGTCAGTCCTCGTCTCAAGTGGGGCCTTCACGTGCGCTTTCCTCTCGATCTGTAGCAGCAGTGTCACGCTTCCCTTCGCGTGGATCAAGGGATCTGTGGCTTTCCTTTTCCCACGAGGCTTTCCCACGAGGCTTTCCACAGGGCTGTTACAAGTGCCACTGTGGTGTGAGTCGATCTTCGGCTTGAAAGTCGAGGCATTGCAGGGAAAACAGGTTTCCCTGGAATGGACTGAGAAATCTGGGGTCTCGGGGAATGGTGGCACGACCCTGGAGTTCCTCTCGCCTTTCCTGTGGAGAGCGCCTCTTCTTGAGATGCGACGGGAACGCGGGGAATTCTTTCCCCACCACGCAGTGAAAGGATCCCTCCTCTCGAGCTAAGAGGCAGAAACGGGGCTCCTCTGGATGTGGGCGGGATTCTCGAGCTTCCTCTCGAGTGGAGACGGGTATGTCGGGTAACTTCTTGAGTTGCAGCAAGGGTGTGAAGGACCCTTTGGAATTTACAGATGTTAGGTGTGATTAGCCTCGAGACGCCTCAGGCAAATGGGCCTCATCTCGCCTGGAGGGGAGAACCTCCTGGATTTTCTCGAGTTGCGGCATGTGCTCTCGATTTACGACGGGGACCACAGGGACCGCTATGGTGGCCTCAAGAAAGGTCAGTCCCCATGCGAGTTACACGGGGGCCTCTCGGGTTTCATCTCCCGTCGATGTTGGGGCCTAAGATCTTGTGTGGAACAGTGCCCGAACCTGAGCATTCCTCTCCAGTGCTGACATGGATCTTGGGGTACTTCTGCAGTCTCCCCAGGGGAGTCAGTCTTCGTCTAGTTGGTGGCATGCACGTGCGCTTTCCTTCCGAGCTGTAGCAGAAGTGTCGCTCTTCCCTTCGCGGGGATCAAGGGATCTGTGGCTTTCCCTCTAGGCTTTCCCACGAGGCTTCCCACTAGGCTTTCCCACAGGGCTATCCCACGTGCCACCGTTGTGACTCGATCCTCGGCTTGAAAGTCGAGGCAGTGCAGGAAAACAGGTTTCCCTGGAATGGACTGAGACATCTGGGGTCTATGGGAATGGTGGCACGACCCTGGAGTTCCTCTCGCCTTTCCTGTGGAGAGCGCCTCCTCTTGTGATGCGACGGAAACGCTGTGAATTCTTTCCCCACCATGCAGGGAAAGGATCCCTCCACTCGAGCTAGGAGGCGAAAACGTGGCTCCCTGGATGTGGGCTGTATTCTCGTTCTTCTTCTTTTGAGTGGAGACAGGTATGTCGGGGAACTTCTTGAGTTGCAGCAAGGGTGTGAAGGACCCTTTGGAATTTCCACATGTTAAATGTGATTAGCCTCGAGACGCCTCAGCGGAAATGGGCCTCATCTCGCCTGGAGGGGAGAACCTCCTGGATTTTCTCGAGTTGCGGCAGGTCTCGACTTACGACGGGGACCTCAGGGACCCACTCTGGTGCCTCAGGAAAGGCCAGTCCCCATGCGAGTTGCTCGGGGGCCTCTCGGGATTCCTCTCCCGTCGATGCCAGGCCTAAGACCTTGTGTGGAGTCTGTTCCGGAACCTGAGGATTCCTCTCCAGTGCTGACATAAAACTTGGGGTACTTCTGAGTCTCCCAGGGGAGTCAGTCCTCGTCTCGAGTGGGGGCCTGCACGTGCGCTTTCCTCTCGAGCTTTAGCAGCAGTGTCACGCTTCCCTTCGCGTGATCAAGGGATCTGTGGCTTTCCCTCGAGGCTTTCCCACGAGGCTTTCCCACAGGGCTGTCCCACGTGCCACCGTGGTGTGAGTCGATCTCGGCTTGAAAGTGGAGGCAGTGCAGGGAAACAGGTTCCCTGGAATGGACTGAGACATCTGGGGGACTCTGGGAATGGTTTCACGACCCTGGACTCGTGGAAAGACTTGTGGGAAAGCCTCGTGGGAAAGCCTTGTGGGAAAGCCTCGTGGAAAGCCACAGATCCCTTGATCCACGCGAAGGAAAGCGTGACACTGCTGTTACAGCTCGGGAGGAAAGAGCACGTGCATGCCCCCACTCGAGACGAGGACTGACTCCCCTGGGAGACTCCAGAAGTACCCCAAGTTCCATGTCAGCACTGGAGAGTAATCCTCAGGTTCCGGCACCGAATCCACACAAGCTCTTAATCCACAGCATCTACAGGAGAGGAATCCCGAGATGCCCCCGAGCAACTCGCATGGGGACTGGCCTTTCCTGAGGCCACCAGAGCGAGTCCATGAGGTCCACGTCGTAAGTCAAGAGCACATGCCGCAACGCGAGAAAATCCAGGAGGTTCTCCCCTGCAGGCGAGATGAGGCCCATTCGTGCTGAGGCGTCTCGAGGCTAATCAGAGCTAACCTCTGGAACACATCCAAAGGGTCCTTCACACCCTTGCTGCAACCCCCAAGAAGTTCCCTGCCCCGTTCCACCACTCGAGAGGAAGCACGGGAGTCCCGCCCACATCGCGAGGAGCTGCGTTTCACATCCTAGCTCGAGAGGAGGGATCCTTTCCCTGCGTGTTCGGGAAAGAATTCCCGGCGTTCCCGTCGTATCTCAACAGGAGGCCCTCTCCACAGGAAAGACGAGAGGAACTCCAGGGTCGTGCCACCATTCCCAGAGTCCCCCAGATGTCTCAGTCCATTCCAGGGAAACCTGTTTTCCCTGCACTGCCTCGACTTTAAAGCCGAGGATCCACTCACACCACGGTGGCACGTGGGACAGCCTGTGGGAAAGCTCCTGAAAAGCCTCGTGGGAAAGCCTCGAGGGAAAGCCACAGATCCCTTGATCCACGCGAAGGGAAGCGTGACACTGCTCCTAAGCTCGGGAGGAAAGCACACGTGCATGCCCCAATTCAAGACGAGAACTGACTCCCCTGGGGAGACTCCAGAAGTACCCCAAGATCCATGTCAGCACTGGAGAGGAATCATCAGGTTTCAGGACCGACTCCACACAAGGTCTTAGTCCACAGCATCGACAGGAGAGGAATCCCGAGAGGCCCCCGAGCAACTCGCATGGGGCCTGGCCTTTCCTGAGGCCACCAGAGCGGTCCCTGAGGTCCCGTCGTAAGTCGAGAGCACCTGCCGCAACTCGAGAAAATCCAGGAGGTTCTCCCCTCCAGGCGAGATGAGGCCCATTTCCGTGGAGGTGTCTCGAGCCTAATCACACCTAACCTCTGGAACTTCCAACGGGTCCTTCACACCCTTGCTGCAACTCAAGAAATTCCCGACATATCCGTCTCCACTCGAGAGGAAGCACGAGAGTCCCACCCCATCCAGAGGAGCCCCGATTCTGCCTCTACCTCGAGAGAAGGGATCCTTTCCCTGCGTGGTCCGGAAAGAATTCCCGGCGTTCCCGTCGCATCTCAAGAGGAGCGCTCTCCACAGGAAAGGCGAGAGGATCTTCAGGGTCGTGTCACCATTCCCCAGAGCCCAAAGATGTCTCAGTCCATTCCAGGAAATCATGTTTTCCCTGCACTGCCTCGACTTTCAAGCCGATGATCGACTCACACCACGGCTGGCACGTGGGACAGCCCTGTGGGTAAGCCTCGTGGGAAAGCCTCGAGGGAAAGCCACAGATCCCTTGATCCACCCGAAGTAAAGCGTGACACGGCTGCTAC
>NW_017199226.1:0-7407 GCF_001704415.2 Capra hircus | reverse complement strand
GGTGTGCGGTTTGGTTTGGGTTTGGGGTTCGGGCTAGTTCTGGATTGGGGTTCGGAGTTATGGATTCGGGTTTGGGCTACGTGTTTCAGGATTTGCGGTTCGGCTTGAGGGTCGGGGTTTGGGTTGGGGTTTAGGGCTCGGGTTAGGGGTTTGGTTAGGGTTAGGGGTTCACGGTACGGGTTAGGTGTTTGGGGTTCGGAGTTTGGGATTGGGTTAGGGGTTTGAGTTCGGGTAAGGGGTTTGGAGTTCCCTGTTCAGGTTTGGGGTTTGGTTGGGATAGGGGTTCAGATTCAGGATATGGGGTTTGGGGTTCGGGTACCATGTTTTGGGTATGTGGTTCGGGGTTTGGGGTATGTGGTCATTGTTTGGGGTTTGAAAGCCCTCCTTGCAGGGGCTAGGTGCGCCTCCAGTACGCAGAGCTCTGGCTCTGCTCAGAGCCCCGATCTGGCAGAGTTCCCGCGCGAGGCTGCTCTGCCATGGGGCCTTGCCCAGACTTACCTTGCTTTTAGGCTCCCTCCCAGGAAGGAGAGGGTGAGGCTGGGAGGCCACTGGCGCCTTCCTGGCTTCAGCTCTTCCCCTGCCTTGCCTTTGTAGGTCCCAAGCCTTGAGGAGGGCTAGGGGCTGGTGGGTTGCACACTACCAAGGGCAGAAGTGAGAGTTCTGTTCGAAAGGCAACAGCAGGGCTCCTTCAGCGGTTGCTTGGCCGCCCAGACTCAGCGCCACACGGAGAGCACCAGGTTCCAGGGCCCCTGGCTGGGTTTTGCAGCCCCGGAGCTGTGGGTGGAAAGTGTGTGACAGACGTAGGTTTCTCCTCCCCAGCAGAGACATGTGCAGGTGGTTTGGGGCCTGATCCTGCGTGTCTGGGTTGCCCACAGCCCCAACTCAGGGGAAGCAGCCCCTGAGGCAAGACCTGCTGGAGGAGCCCTGCCTGTGGCGAGTGCCTCCTTGAAAGCCCTGCTTGCACGGAGCTAAGTGCGCCTCCAGTACGGCAGACTCTAGCTCTGCTCAGAGCCCGATCTGGCAGAGTCCTGGCGCGAGGGCTCTGCCGGCGGGCCTTGCCCAGACTTGCCTTGCTTTAGGCTGCCTCTCCAGGAAGGAGCAGGCAGCAGGAGCCTGGAGTCGCCACTGGGGCCTCAGCTCCCCTGCCTTGCCTTTGCACTTAGGTCCCAGCCTCCTTAAGGAGGCTTAGGGGCTGGTGGGTTGCACACTGCCAAGGGCTCCAGCAGTGAGTCTGTCAGAGGGAAGGAAGGCAACTGCAGGGCAAGGCCGCCAGAATGAGCACCAAGGGCCCCTGGCTGGGGTTTTGCTGATTCCTTGGGTGCCCAGAAAGTGTATGACAGACGTAGGTTCCCTAGCACTCTCCTCCCCAGCAGAGACATGTGCAGGTGGTTGGGGCCTGATCCTGCGTGTCTGGGTTTCCTGCCCACAGCCCCAACTCAGGGGAAGCAGCCCCTGAGGCAAGACCTGCTGGAGGAGCCCTGCGCCCCGCCTGATAGGCGAGTGCACAGCCAGCAGGGAAGCGAGCCTCCTCGGGAAGAGGAGGCAGCCAGCCCCGTCAAGGAAAGCCCTGCTTGCACGGAGCTAAGTGCGCCTCCAGTACGGCAGAGCTCTAGCTCTGCTCAGAGCCCCGATCTGGCAGAGTTCTGGCGCGAGGCTGCTCTGCCGGGGGCTAGCCTTGCCCAGACTTGCCTTGCTTTTAGGCTGCCTCCAGGAAGGAGCAGGCCTAGCAGGAGGCCTGGGAGACGCCACTGGCGCCTTCCTTGGCTTCAGCTCTATCCTGCCTTGCCTTTGCACTTAGGTCCAGCCGTCCTTGAGGAGGCTTAGGGGGCTGGTGGGTTGCACACTGCCAAGGGCTTCAGCAGTGAGAAGCTCTGTCAGAGGGAAGGGAAGGGCAACTGCAGGGCTCCTCCAGCGGTTGCTTAGGCCGCCCAGATCAGTCGCGCACCGGAGAGCACCAGGCTCCCAGGGCCCCTGGCTGGGTTTTCAGCCCCCGCACACACCGGAGGCTGATTCCTTGGGTGCCCAGAAAGTGTATGACAGACGTAGGTTCCCTAGCACTCTCCTCCCCAGCAGAGACATGTGCAGGTGTTTGGGGCCTGATCCTGCGTGTCTGGGTTCCTGCCCACAGCCCCAACTCAGGGGAAGCAGCCCCTGAGGCAAGACCTGCTGGAGGAGCCCTGCGCCCCCGCCTGATAGGCGAGTGCACAGCCAGCAGGGTAGCGAGCCTCCTCGGGAGAAGAGGAGGCAGCCGAGCCCCGTCAAGAGGAAAGCCCTGCTTGCACGGAGCTAAGTGGCCTCCAGTACGGCAGAGCTCTAGCTCTGCTCAGAGCCCCGATCTGGCAGAGTTCCTGGCGCGAGGCTGCTCTGCCGGGGGCTAGCCTTGCCCAGACTTGCCTTGCTTTTAGGCTGCCTCTCCAGGAAGGAGCAGGCAGCAGGAGCCTGGGAGTCGCCACTGGCGCCTTTCTTGCCTCAGCTCCAATCCTGCCTTGCCTTTGCACTTAGGTCCCAGTCCTCCTTAAGGAGAGCTTAGGGGCTGGTGGGTTGCCACACTGCCAAGGGCTCCAGCAGTGAGAATTCTGTCAGAGGGAAGGGAAGGGCAACTGCAGGGCTCCTCCAGCGGTTGCTTGGCCGCCCAGATTCAGCGCCACACGGAGAGCACCAGGCTCCCAGGTCCCCTGGCTGGGGTTTTCAGCCCCGCACACACGGAGGCTGATTCCTTGGGTGCCCAGAAAGTGTATGACAGACGTAGGTTCCCTAGCACTCTCCTCCCCAGCAGAGACATGTGCAGGTGTTTGGGGCCTGATCCTGCGTGTCTGGGTTCCTGCCCACAGCCCCAACTCAGGGGAAGCAGCCCCTGAGGCAAGACCTGCTGGAGGAGCCCTGCGCCCCCGCCTGATAGGCGAGTGCACAGCCAGCAGGGAAGCGAGCCTCCTCGGGGGAAGAGGAGGCAGCAAGTCCCCGTCAAGCTGAAATCCCTGCTTACACGAAGCTAAGTGCGACTCCAGTACGGCAGATCTCTAGCTCTGTTCAGAGGCCCGATCTGGCAGAGTTCCTGGCACCAAGATGCTCTGCCATAGGCGAGCCTTGCGCAGACTTGCCTTGCTTTAAGGCTCCCTCCCCAGGAAGGAGCAGGCTGTGTGAGGCTCGGAAACGCCACTGGCGCCTTCCTGGCTTCAGCTCTACCCCTGCCTTGCCTTTGCACTTAGGTCCCAAGCGTCCTTGAGGAGGGCTTAGGGGCTGGTGGGTTGCACACTGCCAAGGGCTCCAGCAGTGAAAGCTCTGTCAGAGGGAAGCGAAGGGCAACAGCAGGGCTCCTTCAGCGGTTCCTTGGCCGCCCAGACAAAGCTCCGCACGGAGAGCACCAGGTTCCAAGGGCCCCTGGCTGGGTTTTGCATCCCCACACTCCCAGAGGCTGACTCCGTGGGTGCCTAGAAAGTGTGTGAGAGACGTAGGTTCCCTAGCACTCTCCTCCCCAGCAGAGACATGTGCAGGTGGTTGGGGCCTTATCCTGCGTGTCTGGGTTCCCGCCCACAGCCTCAACTCAGGGGAAGCAGCCCCTGAGGCAAGACCTGCTGGAGGAGCCCTGCGCGCCCGCCTGATAGGCGAGAGCACAGCCAGCAGTGTAGCGAGCCTCCTCGGGAGAAGAGGAGGCAGCCGAGCCCAGTCAAGAGGAAAGCCCTGCTTGCACGGAGCTAAGTGGGCCTCCAGTACGGCAGAGCTCTAGCTCTGCTCAGAGCCCCGATCTGGCAGAGTTTCCTGGCGCGAGGCTGCTCGGCCGGGGGCTCGCCTTGCCCAGACTTGCCTTGCTTTTAGGCTCCTCTCCCAGGAAGGAGCTGTCTGAGCGAGCCTGGGAGATCGCCACTGGTGCCTTCCTTGCCTCAGCTCCAATCCTGCCTTGCCTTTGCACATAGGTGCCAGGCGTCGTTGGGAGGGCTTAGGGGGCTGGTGGGTTGCACACTGCCAAGGGCTTCCAGCAGTGAGAGCTCTGTCAGAGGGAAGGGAAGGGCAACTGCAGGGCTCCTCCAGCGGTTTCTAGGCCGCCTAGAATCAGCGCCGCACCGGAGAGCACCAGGCTCCCAGGGCCCCTGGCTGGGGTTTTCAGCCCCGCACACACGGAGGCTGATTCCTTGGGTGCCCAGAAAGTGTATGACAGACGTAGGTTCCCTAGCACTCTCCTCCCCAGCAGAGACATGTGCAGGTGGTTGGGGCCTGATCCTGCGTGTCTGGGTTCCTGCCCACAGCCCCAACTCAGGGGAAGCAGCCCCTGAGGCAAGACCTGCTGGAGGAGCCCTGCGCCCCCGCCTGATAGGCGAGTGCACAGCCAGCAGGGAAGCGAGCCTCCTCGGGGGAAGAGGAGGCAGCCCAGCCCCGTCAAGTTGAAAGCCCTGCTTGCACGGAGCTAAGTGCGCCTCCAGTACGGCAGAGCTCTAGCTCTGCTTCAGAGCCCGATCTGGCAGAGTTCCTGGCGCGAGGCTGCTCTGCCGGGGCTCGCTTGCCAGACTTGCCTTGCTTTAAGGCTCCCTCCCCAGGAAGGAGCTGTCTGAGCGAGGCCTGGGAGACGCCACTGGCTGCCTTCCTTGCCTCAGCTCCAATCCTGCCTTGCCTTTGCACTATAGGTGCCCAGGCTCCGTTGAGGAGGGCTTAGGGGCTGGTGGGTTGCACACTGCCAAGGGCTTCAGCAGTGAGAAGCTCTGTCAGAGGGAAGGGAAGGGCAACTGCAGGGCTCCTTCCAGCGGTTCTTGGCCGCCAGATCAGCGCCGCACCGAGAGCACCAGGCTCCAGGGCCCCTGGCTGGGTTTTCATCCGCACACACCGGAGGCTGACTCCTGTGGGTGCCTAGAAAGTGTGTGAGAGACGTAGGTTCCCTAGCACTCTCCTCCCCAGCAGAGACATGTGTTTGGGAGGGCTTAGGGATCGCTGAGTTCCACACTTCCAAGGGCTCCAGCACTGAGAGCTCTGTCGACGGGAAGGGAAGGGCAACTGCAGAGCTCCTTCAACTGTTGCTTGGCTGTCCAGACTCAGCGCCACATTGAGAGCACCATGCACCCAGGGCCCCTGGGTGGTGTCTGCAGCCAGCAGGCTGGCGACTCACTTGTGGTCTCCCATCATTTGCCTGAAATACATAGGTTCCCTAATGCTCTTCTCCCCAGCAGAGCTGTGTGCAGGTTGTTGGGGCCTGCCCCTGCCGTGTCTGGGTTCCCGCCCACAACCCCAGCTCAGGGGAAGTAACCCCTGAGCCAAGACCTGCAGGAGGCGAGGTATGGCTCCGCCTGGAAGCCGAGTGCACAGGACAAGTGGAAGGGAGCCTCCTCCGGGAAGAGGAGGCAGCCCAGTCGCCTGCCTGCTGCAAGCCTTGCTGGGGTGGAGCCGAGTGCGCCTCCAGTATGGCAGAGCTCCAGCTCCGCTGAGAGCCCTGATCTGGCAGAGTTCCTTGCGCGAGGCTGCTCTGCCTGGGGGCGAGCCTTGCCCAGACTTGCCTGGCTTCTAGACTTTCCTGCCCAGGAAGGAGCAGTCTGCACGAGGTTGGGAGACCGCCACTGGCACCTTCCTGGCCTCAGCTCTGCTCCTGCCTTGCCTTTGCACCTAGGCCCCAGGCGTTCTTGTGGTGGCTTAGGGGCCGGTGGCTTCCACACTGCCAAGGGCTCCAACAGTGAGAGCTCTGTTCGAGGGAAATGAAGGGTATATTTGGAATGCAATCGTTTATCAGATGTGAGACCCACACCTTCACCCTGAACCCTCACCCCGAGCCCTTACCCTCGCCCTCACCCACACCCTCACCCTGAACCCTTACCCTCACCCTCACCTTGAAGCCTTACCCTCACCCTCACCCCTAACCCTAACCCTCACGCCTCACCCCTCACCCTAACAAGTTGGGGGGCTGTTCTGCACACTGTAACCTTAACCCTTCCCTCACCCGACACCCTATCCACATCCTAACCCTAACCCACTTCATAGTCACGCCCTCAACCCTATACTTACCCTTGAAGTACGTACCTGCATCATCTTCGTTTTGGACACTTCCCATGCATAACAAAAGACAAGGTTGGAATGTTTCAAACATCGATCCAAGACCCATTATCCACATAAAAGGGATATAAATACTCTGATCACATCATTTAAATCTCTTGCATCACCAAAATACCTCTCCACCACGTATCCAATCGCCATTGATGGATCACATCTATCTCATACATTTTATAACTTAGCAATCAGATACGCACCCGTAATCTGGGTAATTATATACACAGGATATATTGATACCATAAATATTTCAACAAATTCCACTTTCTACGATGAGTTCAATCTTCACAAAAGTAGGATGAACGGCACCTGTTTCCACTAGGATCCATAGCATTGCACAAAGTGACAGTGAGCGTGAAAATCTTAATGATGACCACCGGAAAGAAGGTCAGCACGGCTGATATCACAGATTTTTCAGTGTTCCAATACGACTTCTACCCAAATCCATAAAGAAAGACATATGCATAGGAAACTACAAATTGAAAGCAAGTCTATTGAGATAAATATTGGACATCAATTGTATGAATCTTTAAGGCATCACTGCAGACATTCTTCAGACATTCTTCAAATTCATAGAATGACAACAAAGTATGGCTACGTACAATCCATTCGGTTTTATAAACCACTCATGAATAACCTCACAAGCCATTGAAAACCAGATGACACTTTCAAATAGCTTTGATCTACAAACAAGGCTGTAAGACAGAAAGTTAAAATCGAAATACATGAACTAAATCCTCAATAGATATGAAAACATCCCTTGGTAGTGAAGTCGATTCACATTAGTTATTAGGGCTTTCATGCACAGATCCACGGGGCATATACAGAACCATTCCTCCAACAAAACTGAAGAATGACTTTTAAAATCGCAAACAAAACATGAGTATATGTGTTCACACACTTCATGGAGCAAGGGTTTCTTCGATCTGAAAACTGGCGTCGATGAAGGACTGTGTGAAGAATACTTCAAAGTCTATTTGGCAAACACAGCCTACGTTGGCTATATTTAGTCCTCAGATGAATGGAATGTCATGAGTACTGGCGTTTCAAAGAAGCAGCCTGTGAAGCTCTGGACGCTTATTGGGATGCGTGGTATACCACATTCACACGTTTCAGTAGCATTGGTGCAAAAACGATACACTTCTCAGGGGAAGCTTCTACATGGACTCTTTGGATCAGAGCTCTAACTCATACACACATACTTTTCCTTTGAAAATGATCCTGCATGATAAGCAAACAAAAACACTGGGATGACAACACATAAGACGGTGAGCTCTGTATAAATTGATTTGAAAGGGCGCAGTAGATTGGAATGAAGCTGTATGAGAAGAACTAACAAACGAGTCATCTTCTTCACTTGTACACCTGCTCATAAGTCGCATACAA
>NW_017199225.1:0-7407 GCF_001704415.2 Capra hircus | reverse complement strand
CTCCCGAGCTGTAGCAGCAGTGTCACGCTTCCCTTCGGGTGGATCAAGGGATCAGGGGCTTTCCCTCGGGCTTTCCCATGAGGCTTTCCCTCGAGGCTTTTCCACAGGCTGTCCCACGTGCCACCGTGGTGTGAGTGGATCCTCTTCTTGAAAGTCGAGTCAGTGCAGGGAAAACAGGTATCCCTGGAATGGACTGAGACATCTGGGGGACTCTGGGATTGGTGTCACGACCCTGGAGTTCCTCTCGCCTTTCCTGTGGAGAGCGCTCCTCTTGAGATGCGACGGGAACGCCGGAAATTCTTTCCCGACCACGCAGGGAAAGGATCCCTCCTCTCGAGCTAGGAGGCGGAAATGGGGCTACTGTGGATGTGTGTGGAGCTCTCGTGCTTCCTCTCGAGTGGAGTCGGGTATGTCGGGGAACTTCTTGAGTTGCAGCAAGGGTGTGAAGGACCCTTTGGAAGTTCCAGAGGTTAGGTATGATTAGCCTCGAGACGTCTCAGCGGAAATGGGCCTCATCTCGCCTGGAGGGGAACCTCCTGGATTTTCTCGAGTTGCGGCAGGTGCTCTTGACTTACGACGGGACCTCAGGGACCCGCTATGATGGCCTCAGGAAAGGCCAGTCGCCTTCGAGTAGCTCGCGGGCCTCTCGGCATTCCTCTCCCGTCGATGCCGGGCCTAAGATCTTGTGTGGAGTGGGTGCCGGAACCTGAGGATTCCTCTCCAGTGCTGACATGGATCTTGGGGTACTTCTGGAGTCTCCCCAGTGGAGTCAGCCCTCGTCTTGAGTGGGGGAATGCACGTGCGCTTTCCTCCTGAGCTGTAGCAGCAGTGTCGCGCTTCCATTCGCGTGGATCAAGGGATCTGTGGCTTTCTGCTTTGCTTTGCCACGAGGCTTTCCCACGAGGCTTTCCCACACCACGAGGCTTTCCCACGAGGACGATGCTTTCCACGAGGTTTCCCACGAGGCTTTCCCACAGGGCTGTCGCACGTGCCACCATGGCTTGAGTCGATCCTCGGCTTGAAAGTCGAGGGAGTGCAGGGAAAACAGGTTTCCCTGGAATGGACTGAGACATCTGGGGGACTCTGGGAATGGTGGCATGACCCTGGAGTTCCTCTCGCCTTTCCTGTGGAGAGCGCCTCCTCTTGAGACGCGACGGGAACGCCGGGGTTCTTTCCCGAGCACGCAGGGAAAGGATCCCTCCTCTCGAGCTAGGAGGCGGCAACGGGGCTCCTCTGGATGTGGGCGGGACTGTCGTGCTTCCTCTCGAGTGGAGACGGGTAGGGGAACTTCTTGAGTTGCAGAAAGGGTGTAAAGGACCCTTTGTAAGTTCCAGAGGTTAGGTGTGATTAGCCTCGAGACGCCTCAGCGGAAATGGGTCTCATCTCGCCTGGAGGGGAGAACCTCCTGGATTTTCTCGAGTTGCGGCAGGTGCTCTCGACTTACGACGGGGACCTCAGGGACCCGCTATGGTGGACTCAGGAAAGGCCAGTCCCCATGCGAGTAGCTCGCGGGCCTCTCGGGATTCCTCTCCCGTCGATGCCGGGGCCTAAGATCTTGTGTGGAGTGGGTGCCGGAACCTGAGGATTCCTCTGCAGTGCTGATATGGATCTTGGGGTACTTCTGGAGTCTCCCCAGTGGAGTCAGCCCTCGTCTCGAGTGGGGGAATGCACGTGCGCTTTCCTCCCGAGCTCTAGCAGCAGTGTCGCGCTTCCTTCGCGTGGATCAAGGGATCTGTGGCTTTCCCTCGAGGCTTTTCCCACGAGGCTTTCCCAAGAGGCTTTCCCCCGATGCTTTCCCACGAGGCTTTCCACAGGGCTGTCCCACATGCCACAGTGGTGTGAGTCGATCCTGGGCTTGAATGTCGAGGAAGTGCAGGGAAAACAGGTTCCCTGGAATGGACTGAGACATCTGGGGGACTCTGGGAATGGTGGCACAACCCTCGAGTTCCTCCCGCCTTTCCTGTGGAGAGAGCTCCTCCTCTTAAGTTGCCACGGAAAGGCCGGGAAATCTTTCCGAGCACGCAGGGAAAGGATCCCTCCTCTCGAGCTAGGAGGCGGAAACGGGCTCCTCTGGATGTGGGCGGGACTGTCGTGCTTCCTCTCGAGTGGAGACGGGTATGTCGGGGAACTTCTTGAGTTGCAGCAAGGGTGTGAAGGACCCTTTGGAAGTTCCAGAGTTTAGGTGTGATTAGCCTCGAGACGCCTCAGCGGAAATGGGCCTCATCTCGCCTGGAGGGGAGAACCTCCTGGATTTTCTCGAGTTGCGGCAGGTGCTCTCGACTTATGACGGGCACCTCAGGGACCCGCTCTGGTGGCCTCAGGAAAGACCATTCCCCATGTGAGTTGCTCGGGGGCCTCTCGGATTCCTCTCCCGTCGATGCCGGGGCCGAAGACCTTGTGTGGAGTCAGTGGGAGGATTCCTCTCCATTGCTGACATGGATCTTGGGGTACTTCTGGAATCTCCCCAGGGGAGTCAGTCTCGTCTCTCGAGTGGGGACATGCACGTGTGCTTTCCTCCCGAGCTGTAGCAGCAGTGTCGTGCTTCCCTTCGCGTGGATCAAGGGATCTGTGGCTTTTCCCACGAGGCTTTCCGACGGGGCTTTCCCACAGGGCTGCCCCACGTGCCACTGTGGTGTGAGTCGATCCTCGGCTTGAAAGTCGAGGCAGTGCAGGGAAACCAAGTTCCCTGGAATGGACTGAGACATCTGGGGGACTCTGGCAATTGGCACGAACCTGAAGTTCCTCTCACTTTTCCTCTGGAGAGCGCCTCCTCTTGAGATGCGACGGGAAAGCCGCGAATTCTTTCCCCACCACGCAGGGAAAGGATCAAACCTCTCGAGCTAGGAGGCGGAAACGTGGCTCCTCTTGATGTGGGCGCGAGTTTCCTGCTTCCTCTCGAGTGGAAACGGGTATGTCGGGGAACTTCTTGAGCTGCAGAAAGGGTGTGAAGGACCATTTGGAAGTTCCAGAGGTAAGGTGTGATTAGCCTCGAGATACCTGAGCAGAAATGGGCATCATGTCGCCTGGAGGGAATAACCTCTTGGATTTTCTCGAGTTGCGGCAGGTGCTCTCCACTTACGACGGGGACCTCAGGGACCCGCTCTGGTGGCCTCAGGAAAGGCCAGTCCCATGCAAGTTGCTCGGGGCCTCTAGGGATTCCTCTCCCGTGGATGCCGGGGCCTAAGACCTTGTGTGGAGTCAGTGCCGGAACCTGAGGATTCCTCTCCAGTGCCGACATGGATCTTCGGGGACTTCTGGAGTCTCCCCAGAGGCGTAAGTCCTCGTCTCGTGTGGGTGAATGCACGTGCGCTTTCCTCCCGAGCTGTAGCAGCAGTGTCACGATTCCCGTTTCGTGGATCAAGGGATCTGTGGCTTTCCCTCTAGACTTTCCCACGAGGCTTTCCCACGAGTCTTTCCCACAGGGCTTTCCCACGTGCCACGGTGGTGTGAGTCGATCCTCGGCTTTAAAGTCGAGGCAGTGAAGGGAAAACAGTTTCCCTGGAATGGACTGAGACATCTGGGAGACTCAGGGAATGGTTGCACGACCCTCGGGTTCCTCTCGCCTTTCCTGTGGAGAGCGCCTCCTCTTGAGATTGCGACGGGAACGCCGGGAATTCTTTCCCCACCACGCAGGGAAAGGATCCCTCCTCTCGAGCTAGGAGGCGGAAACGGGGCTCCTCAGGATGTGGGGGGAACTCTCGTGCTTTCCACTCGAGTGGAGAGTGGTATGTCGGGGAACTTCTTGAGTTGCAGCAGGGTGTGAAGGACCTTCTGGAGTCTCTCCAGGGGAGTCAGTCCTCGTCTCGAGTGGGGGCACGCACGTGCGTTTTCCTCCCGAGCTGTAGCAGCAGTGGCGCTCTTCCCTTCGCGTGGATCAAGGGATCTGTGGCTTTCAATTGAGGCTTTCCCACGAGCCTTTCCCAGGAGGCTTTCCCACAGGGCTCTCCCACCTGCCACCGTGGTGAGTCGATCCTCGGCAGCAAAGTCGAGGCAGTGCACGGAAAACACGTTTCCCTGGAATGGACTGAGACATCTGGGGGACTCTGGGAATGGTGGCACGACCCTGGAGTTCCTCTCGCCTTTAGTGTGGATAGCGCCTCCTCTTGAGATGCGACGGGAACGCGGGAATTCTTTCCCGACCACGCAGGGAAAGGATCCCTCCTCTCGAGCTAGAAGCCGGAAACGGGGCTACTCTGGATGTGGGCAGAACTCTCGTGCTTCCACTCGAGTGGAGACGGGTATGTCGGGGAACTTCTTGAGTTGCAGCAAGGGTGTGGATGACTCTTTGGAAGTTCTAAAGGTTAGGTGTGATTAGCCTCGAGACGCCTCAGCGGAAATGGGCCTCATTTCGCCTAGACGGGGGAACCTCCTGGATTTTCTCGAGTTGCAGCAGGTGCTCTCGACTTATGTCGGGGACCTCAGGGACCTGCTCTGGTGGCCTCAGGAAAGGCCAGTCCCCAAGCAAGTTGCTCGGGGGCCTCTAGAGATTCCTCTCCCGTCGATGCCGGGGCCTAAGATCTTGTGTGGAGTCGGTGCCAGAAATGGAGCATTCCTCTCCAGTGCTGACATGGATCTTGGGGTACTTCTGGAGTCTCCCCAGGGGAGTCAGTCCTCGTATGGAAGTGGGGCATGCACGTGCGCTTTCGTCCTGAGCTGTAGCAGCAGTGTCGCGCTTCCCTTCCCGTGGATCAAGGGATCTGTGGCTTTCCCTAGAGGCTTTCCCACGAAACTTTCTAACGAGGCTTTCCCACGAGGCTATCCCACAGGGCTGTCCCACGTGCCACCGTGGTGTGAGTTGATCCTCGACTTGAAAGTCGAGGCAGTGCAGGGAAATCAGGTTTCCCTGGAATGGACGGAGACATCTGGTGTCTCTGGGAATGATGGTAAGACCCTGGAGTTCCTCTCGCTCTTCCTGTGGAGAGCGCCTCCTCTAGAGATGCGACGGGAACGCCGGGAATTCTTTCCCGAACACGCAGCGAAAGGAATGCCTCCTCTCGAGGTAGGAGGCGGAAACGGGGCTCCTTTGGATGTGGGCGGGACTCTCATGCTTCCTCTCGAGTGGAGACGGGTATATCGGGGAACTTCTTGTGTTGCATCAAGGGTGTAAAGGACCCTTTGGAAGTTCCAGAGGTTAGGTGTGATTTGACTGGAGACGCCTCAGCGGAAATGGGCCTCATCTCGCTGGAGGGGAGAACCTCCTGGATTTTCTCCATTTGCGGCAGGTGCTCTCGACTTTTCACGGGGACCTCAGGGACCCTCTGGTGGCCTCAGGAAAGGCCAGTCCCCATGCGAGTTGCTCAAGGGCCTCCCGGGATTCCGCACCCGTTGATGCCAGGGCATAAGACCTTGTGTGGAGTTAGCACCGGAACCTGAGGATTCCTCTCCAGTGCTGACATGGATCTTGGGGTACTTCTGGAGTCTCGCCAGGGGCGTCAGTCCTCGTCTCGAGTGGGGGCATGCACGTGCGCTTTCCTCCGGAGTTGTAGCAGCAGTGTCACCCTTCCCTTCGCGTGGATCAAGGGATCTGTGGCTTTCCCTCGAGGCTTTCCCTTGAGGCTTTCCCACGAGGCTTTCCCACAGGGCTGACCCACGTGCCACCGTGGTGTGAGTCGATCCTCGGTATGAAAGTCGAGGCAGTGCAGGGAAAGCAGGTTTCCCTGGAATGGACTGAGACATCTGGGGGACTCTGGGAATGGTGGCATGACCGTGGAGTTCCTCTCGCCTTTCCTGTGGAGAGCGCCTCCTCTTGAGATGCGACGGGAACGCCGGGAATTCTTTCCCGACCACGCAGGGAAAGGGTCCCTCCTCTCGAGCTTGGAGGCGGAAACGGGGCTCCTTTGGATGCGGGCGAGATTCTCGTGCTTCCTCTCGATCGGAGACGGGTATGTCGGGGAACATCTTGAGTTGCAAGAAGGGTGTGAAAGACCCTTTGGAAGTTCCAGATGTTAGATGTGATTAGCCTCCAGACCCCTCAGCGGAAATGGGCTTCATCTCGCCTGGAGGGGAGAACCTCCTGGATTTTCTCGAGTTGCGGCAGGTGGTCTCGAATTATAATGGGGACCTCAGGGACCCGCTCGGGTTGGCCTCAGGAAAGGCCAGTCCCCATGGGAGTTGCTCGGGTGCCTCTTGGGATTCCTCTCCCGTCGATGCCGGTGCCTAAGACATTGTGTGGAGTCGGTGCCGGAACCTGAGGATTCCTCTCCAGTGCTGACATGGATCTTCGGGTACTTCTGGAGTCTCCCCAGGGGAGCCAGTCCTCGTTTCGAGTGGGGGCATGCACGTGCGCTTTCCTCCCGAGCTGTAGCAGCAGTGTCACACTTCCCTTCGCGTGGATCAAGGGATCTGTGGCTTTCCCTAGAGGCTTTCCCACGAGGCTTTCAGACGAGGCGTTCCCACGAGGCTTTCCCACAGGGCTGTCCTTCATGCCACCGTGGTGTTAGTCGATCCTCGGCTTGAAAGTCGAGGCTGTGCAGGGAAAACACGTTTCCCTGGAATGGACTGAGACATCTGGGGGACTCTGGGAAAGGTGGCACGACCCTGGAGTTCCTCTCGCCTTTCCTGTGGAGAGTGACTCCTCTTGAGATGCAACGGGAACGTCGGGAATTCTTTCCCGACCACGCAGGGAAAGGATCCGTCCTCTCGAGCATGGGGGCGGAAACGGTACTCCTCTGGATGTTGGTGGGACTCTCGTGTTTCCAATCGAGTGGAGACGGGTATGTCGGGGAACTTCTTGAGTTGCAGCAAGGGTGTGAAGGACCCTTTGGAAGTTCCAATTGTTAGATGTGATTAGCCTCGAGACGCCCTCAGCGGAAATGGGCCTCATCTCGCCTGAGGGGAGAACCTCCTGTATTTTCTCGAGTTGCGGCAGGTGCTCTCGACTTACGACCGGGACCACAGGGACCCGCTCTGGTGGCCTCAGGAACGGCCCAGTCCCCATGCGAGTTCCTCGAGGGCCTCTCGGGATTCCTCTCCCGTCGATGCCGGGGCCTAAGATCTTGTGTGGAGTGGGTGCCGGAACCTCAGGATTCCTCTCCAGTGCTGACATGGATCTTGGGGTACTTCTGGAGTCTCCCCAGCGGAGTCAGTCCTCGTCTCGAGTGGGGGCATGTGTGCTTCCTCGAGCTGTAGCAGCAGTGTCACGCTTCCCTTCGCGTGGATCAAGGGATCTGTGGCTTTCCCTCGAGGCTTTCTCACGAGGCTTTCACACGAGGCATTCCCAAGAGGCTTTCCCACAGGGCTGTCCTACATGGCACCGTGGTGTTAGTCGATCCTTGGCTTGAAAGTCGAGGCTGTGCAGGGAAAACAGGTTTTCCATACATCTGGGGGACTCTGGAAAGGTGCACGACCCTGGAGTTCCTCTCGCCTTTCCTTGTGGAGAGCTGGATCCCTCTTGAGATTGCAACGGGA
>NW_017199224.1:0-7407 GCF_001704415.2 Capra hircus | reverse complement strand
TGCCTCGACTGTCAAGCCGAGGATCGATTCACACCCCACGGCGGCACGAGGGACATCCCTGTGGAAAGCCTCGTGGAAAAGCCTCGTCTGAAAGCCTCGAGGGAAAGCCACAGATCCCTTGATCCTCGCGAAGGGAAGCTCAACACTGCTGCTAGAGCTCGGAGGAAAGCGCACGTGCATGCTCCCACTCGAGACGAGGACTTACTCCCCTGGGGAGACTCCAGAAGTGCCCAAGATACATCTCGGCAATGGAGCCCTGGAGAGAATCCTCAGGTTCCGGCACCGACTCCACACAAGGTCTTAGGCCCTGGTATCGAAGGGAGAGGAATCCCAAGAGGCCCCGAGCAACTCGCATGGGGACTGGCCTTTCCTGAGGCCACCAGAGCGGGTCCCTGAGGTTCCCGTCGTAAGACGAGAGCTCCTGCCACAACTCGAGAAAATCCAGGAGGTTCTCCCTTCCAGGCGTGATGAGGCCCATTTCTGCTGAGGCGTCTCCAGGCTAATCACACCTAACCTCTGGAACTTCCAAAGGGTCCTTCACACCATATCTGCAACTCAAGAAGTTCGCCGACATACCTTTCTCCACTAGAGAGAAAGCACGAGAGTCCCGCCACATCCAGAGGAGCCCCGTTTCCGCCTCCTAGCTCGAGAGGAGGGATCCTTTCCCTGCGTGGTTGGGAAAAATTCCCGCGTTCCCGTCGCATCTCAAGAGGAGGCGCTCTCCACAGGAAAGGCAGAGGAACTCCAGGGTCGTGCCACCGTTCCCAGAGTCCCCAAGATGTCTCAGTCCATTCCAGGGAAACCTGTTTTCCCTGCACTGCCTCGACTTTCAAGCCGAGGATCGACATCGACACACACCACGGTGGCACGTGGGACAGTCCTGTGGGAAAGCCTCGTGGGAAAGCCTCGAGTGAAAGCCACAGATGCCTTGATCTACGCGAAGGGAAGCGTGACACTGCTGCTAAAGCTCGGGAGGAAAGCGCACGTGCATGCCGCCACTCGAGACGAGGACTGACTCCCCTGGGGAGACTCCAAAAGTACCCAAGATCCATGTCAGCACTGGAGAGGAATCCTCAGGTTCATGCACCGACTCCACACAAGGTCTTAGGCCCATAGACGGGAGAGGAATCCCGAGAGGCCCCCGAGCATACTCGCATGGGGTCTGGCCATTCCTGAGGCCACCAGAGCGGGTCCCTGAGGTCCCCGTCGTAAGTCGAGAGCACCAGCCGCAACTCGAGAAAATCCAGGAGGTTCTCCCCTCCAGGCAAGATGAGGCCCATTTCCGCTGAGGCGTCTCGAGGCTAATCACACCTAACTTCTGGAACTTCCAAAGGGTCCTTCACACCCTTGCTGCACCTCAAGAAGTTCCCCGACATACCCGTCTCCACTCGAGAAGAAGCACGAGAGTCCTGCGCACATCCAGAGGAGCCTCGTTTCCGCCTCATAGCTCGAGAGGAGGTATCTTTCCCTGCGTGGTCGGGAAAGAATTCCCGCCGTTTCCGTCGCATCTCAAGAGGAGTCGCTCTCCACAGGAAAAGCGAGAGGAACTCCAGGGTCATGCCACCATTCCCAGAGTCCCCCAGATGTCTCAGTCCATTCCAGGGAAAACTGTTTTCCCTGCACTGCCTCGACTTTCCAAGCCGAGGATCGACTCACACCACGGTGGCACGTGGGACAGCCCTGTGGGAAAGCCTCGTGGGAAAGCCTCGTGGAAAGCCTCGAGGGAAAGCCTCGAGGGAAAGCCCCTGATCCCTTGATCCACGCGAAGGGAAGCATGACACTGCTGCTAACAGCTCGGGAGGAAAGCGAACGTGCATGCCCATACTCGAGACGAGGTCTGACTCCCCTGGGGAGACTCCAGAAGTACCCAAAGATCCATGTCAGCACTGGAGAGGAAACCTCAGTTTCCGGCACTGACTCCACACAAGGTTTTAGGCCCAAGCATCGACGGGAGAGGAAACACGAGATGCCCCGAAAGGCCCCTGAGCAAACTCGCAAGGGGACTGGCCTTTCCTGAGGCCACCAGAGCAGGTCCCTGAGGTCGCCGTCGTAAGTCGGGAGCACCTGCCGCAACTCGAGAAAATCCAGGAGGTTCTCCCCTCCAGGCGAGAGGAGGCCCATTTCCGCTGAGGCGTCTCGAGGCTAATCACACCTAAACTCTCGGAACTTCCAAAGGGTCCTTCACACCCTTGCTGCAACTCAAGAAGATCCCCGACATACCTGTCTCCACTCGAGAGGAAGCACGAGAGTTCCCCGCACATCCAGAGGAGCCCCGTTTCCGCCTCGTAGCTCGAGAGGAGGGATCCTTTCCCTGCGTGGTCAGGAAAGAATTCCCGGCGTTCCCGTCGGCATCTCAAGAGGAGGCGCTCTTCCACAGTAAAGGCGAGAGGAACTCCAGTTTCGAGCCACCATTCCCAGAGTCCCCCAGAAGATTCAGACCATTCCAGGGAAACCTGTTTTCCCTGCACTGCCTCGACTTTCAAGCCGAGGATCGACTCAAACCACGGTGGCACGTGGGACAGCCCTGCAGGAAAGCCTCGTGGGAAAGCCTTGTGGGAAAGCCTCGATGGAAAGCCACAGATCCATTGATCCACGCGATGGGAAGCTTGACACTGCTGATACAGCTCGGGAGGAAAGCGCACGTGCATGCCCCCACTCGAGACGAAGACTGACTCCCCTGGGGAGACTCCAGAAGTACACCAAGATCCATGTCTGCACTGGAGAGGAATCCTCAGGTTCCGGCAGCGTCTGCACACAAGATCTTAGGCGCTGGCATCGAAGGGAGAGGAAACCCGAGAGGCCCCCGAGCAACTCGCATGGGGACTGGCCTTTCCTGAGGCCACCAGAGCGGGTCCCTGAGGTCCCCGTCGTAAGTCGAGAGCACCTGCGGCAACTCGGGAAAATCCAGGAGGTTCTCCCCTCCAGGCCAGCTGAGTCCCATTTCCGCTGAGGTATTCGGGGCTAATCACACCCGACCTCTGGAACTTCCAAAGGGTCCTTCACACCCTTGCTGCAACTCAAGAAGTTCCCCGACATACCGGTCTCCACTCATGAGTAACACGAGAGTCCCGCCTAATTCCAGAGTGGCCCCGTTTCCGCCTGCTAGATCGAGAGGAGTGATCCTTTCCCTGCGTGGTCGTGAAAGAATTCCCGGCGTTCACGTCACATCTCAAGAGGAGGCGCTCTCCACAGGAAAGACGAGGGAAACTCCAGGATCAGGCCCCATTCCCAGAGTCCCCCTGATTTCTCAGTCCATTCCAGGGAAACCTGTTTTCCCTGCACTGATTCGAATTTCAAGCCAAGGATCTACTCACAACACGGTGGCACGTGGGACAGCCCTGTGGGGAAGGCCTCGTGGGAAAGCCTTGTGGGAAAGCCTCGAGGGAAAGCCACAGATCCCTTGATATACGCTGAGGGAAGAGTGACACTGCTGCTTCAGCTCGGGAGGGAATAGCACGTGCATGCCCCCACTCGAGACGAGGACTGACTCCCCTGGGGAGACTCCAGAAGTACCCCAAGATCCATGTCAGCACTGGATAGGAATCCTCAGGTTCCGACACTGACTCCACACAAGGTCTTAGGCCCAAGCATCGAAGGGAGAGTAATCCCGAGAGGCCCCCGAGCAACTCGCATGGGGACTGGCCTTTCCTGAGGCCACCAGAGTGGGTCCCTGAGGTCCCAGTCGTAAGTGGAGAGCACCTGCCGCAACTTGAGAAAATCCAGGAGGTTCTCCCCTCCAGGCGAGATGAGGCCCATTTCCGCTGAGGCATCTCGAGGCTAATCACATCTAACATCTGGAACTTCCAAAGGGTCCTTCACACCCTTGCTGCAACTCAAGAAGTTCTCCGACATACCCGTCTCCACTCGAGAGGAAGCACGAGAGTCCCGCCCACATCCAGAGGAGCCCCGTTTCCGCCAGCTAGCTCGAGGGGAGGGATCCTTTCCCTGCGTGTTCGGGAAAAAATTCCCGGCATTCCCGTCACATCTCAAGTGGAGGCGTTCTCCACAGGAAAGGCGAGAGGAACTCCAGGGTCCTGCCACATTCCCAGAGTTCCCCAGATGTCTCACTCCATTCCAGGGAAACCTGTTTTCCCTGCACTGCCTCGACTTTCAAGCCGAGGATCGACTCACAACACGGTGGCACGTGGGACAGCCCTGTGGGAAAGCCTCGTGGGAAAGCCTCGTGGGAAAGCCTCGAGGGAAAGCCACTGATCCCTTGATCCACGCGAAGGGAGTCGTTACACTGCTGCTACAGCTCGGGAGGAAAGCGCACGTGCATGTCTCCAATCGAGACGAGGACTGACTCCCCTGGGGAGACTCCAGAAGTACCCCAGGATCCATGTCAGCACTGGAGAGGAATCCTCAGGTTCCGGCACCGACTCCCCACAAGGTCTTAGGCCCCGGCATCGATGGGAGAGGAATCTGGAGAGGCCCCCGAGCAACTCGCATGGGGACTGGCCTTTCCTGAGGCCAGCAGAGCGGGTCCCTGAGGTCCCCGTCGTAAGTTGAGAGCACCTGCCGCAACTCGAGAATATCCAGGAGGTTCTCCCCTCCCGGCGAGATGAGGCCCTTTTCCGCTGAGGCGTCTTGAGTCTAATCACATCTAACATCTGGAACTTCCAAAGGGTCCTTCACACCCTTGCTGCAACTCAAGACGTTCCCCGACTTACCCGTCTCCACTCGAGAGGAAGCACGAGAGTCCCGCCTACATCCAGAGGAGCCCCGTTTCCACCTCTTAGCTCGAGAGGTTTGATCCTTTCCCTGCGTGGTCGGAAAAGAATTCGCGGCGTTCCCGTCGCATCTCAAGAGGATGTGCTCTCCAGAGCAAAGGCAAGAGGAACTCCAGGGTCGTGCAACCATTCCGAGAGTCCCCCAGATGTCTCAGTCCATTCCAGGGAAACCTGTATTCCCTGCACTGCTTCGACTTTCACGCCGAGGAACGACTCACACCACAGTAGCACGTGGGACAGCCCTGTGGGAAAGCCTCGTTGGAAAGCCTCGAGGGAAAGCCACAGGTCCCTTGATCCACGCGAAGGGAAGCATGACACTGCTGCTTCAACTCGGGAGGAAAGCGCACGTCATGGCCCCACTGGAGACGAGTACTGACACCCCTGGGGGGACTCCAGAAGTACCCCAAGATCCATGTCAGCACTGGAGAGGAATCCTCAGGTTCCGGCACCGAATCCACACAAGGTCTTAGGCCCCGGCATCGACGGGAGAGCAATCCCGAGAGGCCCCAGTGCAACTCGCATGGGGACTGGCCTTTCCTGTGGCCACCAGAGCGGGTCCCTGAGTCCCCGTCCTAAGTCGAGAGCACCTGCCGCAACTCGGGAAAATCCAGGAGGTTCTCCCCTCCAGGCGAGATGAGGCCCATTTCCGCTGAGGTATCTCGGGGCTAATCACACCCGACCTCTGGAACTTCCAAAGGGTCCTTCACACCCTTGCTGCAACTCAAGAAGTTCCCCGACATACCGGTCTCCACTCATGAGTAACACGAGAGTCCCGCCTAATTCCAGAGTGGCCCCGTTTCCGCCTGCTAGCTCGAGAGGAGGGATCCTTTCCCTGCGTGGTCGGGAAAGAATTCCCGGCGTTCCCGTCGCATCTCAAGAGGAGGCGCTCTCCACAGGAAAGACGAGGGAAACTCCAGGATCAGGCCCCATTCCCAGAGTCCCCTGATTTCTCAGTCCATTCCAGGGAAACCTGTTTTCCCTGCACTGATTCGAATTTCAAGCCAAGGATCTACTCACAACACGGTGGCACGTGGGACAGCCCTGTGGGGAAGCCTCGTGGGAAAGCCTTGTGGGAAAGCCTCGAGGGAAAGCCACAGATCCCTTGATATACGCGAAGGGAAGAGTGACACTGCTGCTTCAGCTCGGGAGGGAATAGCACGTGCATGCCCCCACTCGAGACGAGGACTGACTCCCCTGGGGAGACTCCAGAAGTACCCAAGATCCATGTCAGCACTGGATAGGAATCCTCAGGTTCCGACACTGACTCCACACAAGGTCTTAGGCCCAAGCATCGAAGGAGAGAATCCCGACCCCCAGAGGCCCGAGCATGGGGACTGGCCTTTCCTGAGGCCACCAGAGTGGGTCCCTGAGGTCCCAGTCGTAAGTGGAGAGCACCTGCCGCAACTTGAGAAAATCCAGGAGGTTCTCCCCTCCAGGCGAGATGAGGCCCATTTCCGCTGAGGCATCTCGAGGCTAATCACATCTAACATCTGGAACTTCCAAAGGGTCCTTCACACCCTTGCTGCAACTCAAGAAGTTCCCCGACATACCCGTCTCCACTCGAGAGGAAGCACGAGAGTCCCGCCACATCCAGAGGAGCCCCGTTTCCACCTCTTCGCTCGAGAGGTTTGATCCTTTCCCTGCGTGGTCGGGAAAGAATTCGCAGCGTTCCCATCGCATCTCAAGAGGAGGCGCTCTCTACAGGAAAGGCGAGAGGAACTCCAGGGTGCCACCATTCCCAGAGTCCCCAGATGTCTCAGTCCATTCCAGGGAAACCTGTTTTCCTGCACTGCCTCGACTTTCAAGCCGAGGATCGACTCACACAACGGTGGCATGTGGGACAGCCCTGTGGGAAAGCCTCGTGGGAAAGCAAAGCCTCGAGGGAAAGCCACAGATCCCTTGATCCACGCGAAGGGAAACCTGACACTGCTGCTTCAGCTCGGAGGAATTCGCACGTGCATGCCCCACTCGAGACGAGGTCTGACTCCCCTGGGGAGACTCCAGAAGTACCCAAGATCCATGTCAGCACTGGAGAGGAATCCTCAGGTTCCGGCACGACTCCACACAAGGTCTTAGGCCCGGCATCGACGGGAGAGGAATCCGGGAGGCCCCGAAACTCGCATGGGACTGGCCTTTTTTGAGGCCACCAGAGCGGGTCCCTGAGGTCCCCATCGTAAGTGAGAGCACCTGCCGCAACTCGAGAAATCTAGGAGGTTCTCCCCTCCAGGCGAGATGAGGCCCATTTCCGCTGAGGCGTCTGAGGCTAATCACACCTAACATCTGGAACTTCCAAAGGGTCTTCACACCCTTGCTGCAACTCAAGAAGTTCCCCGACATACCCGTCTCCACTCGAGAGGAAGCACGAGAGTCCCCCACATCCAGAGGAGCCCCGTTTCCGCCTCCTAGCTCGAGAGGAGGGATCCTTTCCCTGCGTGGTCGGAAAAATTCCCGGCGTTCCCGTCGCATCTCAAGTGGAGGTGCTCTCCACAGGAAAGGCAAGAGGAACTCCAGGTCCGTGCACCATTCCAGAGTCCCCCAGATGTCTCAGTCCATTCCCAGGGAAACCTGTTTTCCCTGCACTGCCTCGACTTTCAAGCCGAGGATCGACTCACACCACGGTGGCACGTGGAACAGCCCTGTGGGAAAGCCTCGTGGGAAAGCTCGTGGGAAGCCTCGC
>NW_017199223.1:0-7407 GCF_001704415.2 Capra hircus | reverse complement strand
AGAGGAGGCAGCAAGTCCGGTCAAGCTGAAATCCCTGCTTACACGAAGCTAAGTGCGACTCCAGTACGGCAGATCTCTAGCTCTGTTCAGAGGCCCGATCTGGCAGAGTTTCCTGGCACAAGATGCTCTGCCATAGGCGAGCCTTGCGCAGACTTGCCTTGCTTTAAGGCTCCCTCCCCAGGAAGGAGCAGGCTGTGTGAGGCTCGGAAACGCCACTGGCGCCTTCCTGGCTTCAGCTCTACCCCTGCCTTGCCTTTGCACTTAGGTCCCAAGCGTCCTTGAGGAGGGCTTAGGGCTGGTGGGTTGCACACTGCCAAGGGCTCCAGCAGTGAAAGCTCTGTCAGAGGAAGGGCAACACAGCAGGGCTCCTTCAGCGGTTCCTTGGCCGCCCAGACAAAGCTCCGCACGGAGAGCACCAGGTTCCAAGGGCCCTGGCTGGGTTTGCATCCCCACACTCCCAGAGGCTGACTCCGTGGGTGCCTAGAAAGTGTGTGAGAGACGTAGGTTCCCTAGCACTCTCCTCCCAGCAGAGACATGTGCAGGTGGTTGGGGCCTGATCCTGCGTGTCTGGGTTCCGCCACAGCCTCAACTCAGGGGAAGCAGCCCCTGAGGCAAGACCTGCTGGAGGAGCCCTGCGCGCCCGCCTGATAGGCGAGAGCACAGCCAGCAGTGTAGCGAGCCTCCTCGGAGAAGAGGAGGCAGCCGAGCCCAGTCAAGAGGAAAGCCCTGCTTGCACGGAGCTAAGTGCGCCTCCAGTACGGCAGAGCTCTAGCTCTGCTCAGAGCCCCGATCTGGCAGAGTTTCTGGCGCGAGGCTGCTCGGCCGGGGGCTCGCCTTGCCCAGACTTGCCTTGCTTTTAGGCTCCCTCCCAGGAAGGAGCTGTCTGAGCGAGCCTGGGAGACGCCACTGGTGCCTTCTTGCCTCAGCTCCAATCCTGCCTTGCCTTTGCACATAGGTGCCAGGCGTGTTGGGGGGCTTAGGGGCTGGTGGGTTGCACACTGCCAAGGGCTTCAGCAGTGAGAGCTCTGTCAGAGGGAAGGGAAGGGCAACTGCAGGGCTCCTCCAGCGGTTTTCTAGGCCGCCTAGAATCAGCGCCGCACCGAGAGCACCAGGCTCCCAGGGCCCTGGCTGGGGTTTTTCAGCCCGCACACACGGAGGCTGATTCCTTGGGTGCCCAGAAAGTGTATGACAGACGTAGGTTCCCTAGCACTCTCCTCCCCAGCAGAGACATGTGCAGGTGTTGGGGCCTGATCCTGCGTGTCTGGGTTCCTGCCCACAGCCCAACTCAGGGGAAGCAGCCCCTGAGGCAAGACCTGCTGGAGGAGCCCTGCGCGCCCGCCTGATAGGCGAGTGCACAGCCAGCAGGGAAGCGAGCCTCCTCGGGGAGAAGAGGAGGCAGCCAGCCCAGTCAAGAGGAAAGCCCTGCTTGCACGGAGCTAAGTGCGCCTCCAGTACGGCAGAGCTCTAGCTCTGCTCAGAGCCCCGATCTGGCAGAGTTCCTGGCGCGAGGCTGCTCTGCCGGGGGCTAGCCTTGCCCAGACTTGCCTTGCTTTTAGGCTGCCTCTCCAGGAAGGAGCAGGCAGCAGGAGCCTGGGAGTCGCCACTGGCGCCTTTCTTGCCTCAGCTCCAATCCTGCCTTGCCTTTGCACTTAGGTCCCAGTCCTCCTTAAGGAGAGCTTAGGGGCTGGTGGGTTGCACACTGCCAAGGGCTCCAGCAGTGAGAATTCTGTCAGAGGGAAGGGAAGGGCAACTGCAGGGCTCCTCCAGCGGTTGCTTGGCCGCCCAGATTCAGCGCCACACGGAGAGCACCAGGCTCCCAGGCCCCTGGCTGGGTTTTCAGCCCCGCACACACGGAGGCTGATTCCTTGGGTGCCCAGAAAGTGTATGACAGACGTAGGTTCCCTAGCACTCTCCTCCCCAGCAGAGACATGTGCAGGTGTTTGGGGCCTGATCCTGCGTGTCTGGGTTCCTGCCACAGCCCCAACTCAGGGGAAGCAGCCCCTGAGGCAAGACCTGCTGGAGGAGCCCTGCGCCCCCGCCTGATAGGCGAGTGCACAGCCAGCAGGGAAGCGAGCCTCCTCGGGGGAAGAGGAGGCAGCAAGTCCCCGTCAAGCTGAAATCCCTGCTTACACGAAGCTAAGTGCGACTCCAGTACGGCAGATCTCTAGCTCTGTTCAGAGGCCCCGATCTGGCAGAGTTCCTGGCACCAAGATGCTCTGCCATAGGCGAGCCTTGCGCAGACTTGCCTTGCTTTAAGGCTCCCTCCCAGGAAGGAGCAGGCTGTGTGAGGCTCGGAAACGCCACTGGCGCCTTCCTGGCTTCAGCTCTACCCCTGCCTTGCCTTTGCACTTAGGTCCCAAGCGTCCTTGAGGAGGGCTTAGGGGCTGGTGGGTTGCACACTGCCAAGGGCTCCAGCAGTGAAAGCTCTGTCAGAGGAAGCGAAGGGCAACAGCAGGGCTCCTTCAGCGGTTCCTTGGCCGCCCAGACAAAGCCTCCGCACGGAGAGCACCAGGTTCCAAGGGCCCCTGGCTGGGTTTTGCATCCCCACACTCCAGAGGCTGACTCCGTGGGTGCCTAGAAAGTGTGTGAGAGACGTAGGTTCCCTAGCACTCTCCTCCCCAGCAGAGACATGTGCAGGTGGTTGGGGCCTTATCCTGCGTGTCTGGGTTCCCGCCCACAGCCCTCAACTCAGGGGAAGCAGCCCCTGAGGCAAGACCTGCTGGAGGAGCCCTGCGCGCCCGCCTGATAGGCGAGAGCACAGCAGCCGAGCCTCTGCCCAGTGAGAGGCAAAAACTCCAGTACGGCAGAGCTCTAGCTCTGCTCAGAGCCCCGATCTGGCAGAGTTTCTGGGCGCGAGGCTGCTCTGCCGGGGCTCGCCTTGCCCAGACTTGCCTTGCTTTTAGGCTCCCTCCCCAGGAAGGAGCTGTGTGAGAGCCTGGGAACGCCACTGGCGCCTTCCTTGCTCAGCTCCAATCCTGCCTTGCCTTTGCACTTAGGTCCCAGCGTTTTGAGGAGGGCTTAGGGGGTGGTTGCACACTGCCAAGGGCTTCAGCAGTGAAGCTCTGTCAGAGGGAAGGGAAGGGCAACTGCAGGGCTCCTCCAGCGGTTTCTTGGCCGCCTAGAATCAGCGCCGCACCGAGAGCACCAGGCTCCAGGCCCCTGGCTGGGTTTTCAGCCCCGCACACCCGGAGGCTGATTCCTTGGGTGCCCAGAAAGTGTATGACAGACGTAGGTTCCCTAGCACTCTCCTCCCAGCAGAGACATGTGCAGGTGGTTTGGGGCCTGATCCTGCGTGTCTGGGTTCCCGCCCACAGCCCAACTCAGGGGAAGCAGCCCCTGAGGCAAGACCTGCTGGAGGAGCCCTGCGCGCCCGCCTGATAGGCGAGAGCACAGCCAGCAGTGTAGCGAGCCTCCTCGGGAGAAGAGGAGGCAGCCGAGCCCAGTCAAGAGGAAAGCCCTGCTTGCACGGAGCTAAGTGGCCTCCAGTACGGCAGAGCTCTAGCTCTGCTCAGAGCCCGATCTGGCAGAGTTTCTGGCGCGAGGCTGCTCGGCCGGGGGCTCGCCTTGCCCAGACTTGCCTTGCTTTTAGGCTCCCTCCCCAGGAAGGAGCTGTCTGAGCGAGCCTGGGAGACGCCACTGGTGCCTTCCTTGCCTCAGCTCCAATCCTGCCTTGCCTTTGCACATAGGTGCCAGGCGTCGTTGGGAGGGCTTAGGGGTGGTGGGTTGCACACTGCCAAGGGCTTCAGCAGTGAGAGCTCTGTCAGAGGGAAGGGAAGGGCAACTGCAGGGCTCCTCCAGCGGTTTCTAGGCCGCCCTAGAATCAGCGCCGCACGAGAGCACCAGGCTCCCAGGGCCCCTGGCGGGTTTTCAGCCCGCACACACGGAGGCTGATTCCTTGGGGTGCCAGAAAGTGTATGACAGACGTAGGTTCCCTAGCACTCTCCTCCCCAGCAGAGACATGTGCAGGTGGTTGGGGCCTGATCCTGCGTGTCTGGGTTCCTGCCCACAGCCCCAACTCAGGGGAAGCAGCCCCTGAGGCAAGACCTGCTGGAGGAGCCCTGCGCCCCGCCTGATAGGCGAGTGCACAGCCAGCAGGGAAGCGAGCCTCCTCGGGGGAAGAGGAGGCAGCCCAGCCCGTCAAGTTGAAAGCCCTGCTTGCACGGAGCTAAGTGCGCCTCCAGTACGGCAGAGCTCTAGCTCTGCTCAGAGCCCCGATCTGGCAGAGTTCCTGGCGCGAGGCTGCTCTGCCGGGGGCTAGCCTTGCCCAGACTTGCCTTGCTTTTAGGCTGCCTCTCCAGGAAGGAGCAGGCAGCAGGAGCCTGGGAGTCGCCACTGGCGCCTTTCTTGCCTCAGCTCCAATCCTGCCTTGCCTTTGCACTTAGGTCCCAGTCCTCCTTAAGGAGAGCTTAGGGGCTGGTGGGTTGCACACTGCCAAGGCTCCAGCAGCTGAGAATTCTGTCAGAGGGAAGGGAAGGGCAACTGCAGGGCTCCTCCAGCGGTTGCTTGGCCGCCCAGATTCAGCGCCACACGGATGAGCACCAGGCTCCCAGGGCCCCTGGCTGGGGTTTTCAGCCCGCACACACGGGAGGCTGATTCCTTGGGTGCCCAGAAAGTGTATGACAGACGGTAGGTTCCCTAGCACTCTCCTCCCCAGCAGAGACATGTGCAGGTGTTTGGGGCCTGATCCTTGCGTGTCTGGGTTCCTGCCCACAGCCCCAACTCAGGGGAAGCAGCCCCTGAGGCAAGACCTGCTGGAGGAGCCCTGCGCCCCCGCCCTGATAGGCGAGTGCACAGCCAGCAGGGAAGCGAGCCTCCTCGGGGGAAGAGGAGGCAGGCAAGTCCCCGTCAAGCTGAAATCCCTGCTTACACGAAGCTAAGTGCGACTCCAGTACGGCAGATCTCTAGCTCTGTTCAGGAGGCCCGATCTTGGCCCAGAGTTCCTGGCACCAAGATGCTCTGCCATAGGCGAGCCTTGCGCAGACTTGCCTTGCTTTAAGGCTCCCTCCCCAGGAAGGAGCAGGCTGTGTGAGGCCTCCGGAAACGCCACTGGCGCCTTCCTGGCTTCAGCTCTACCCCTGCCTTGCCTTTGCACTTAGGTCCCAAGCGTCCTTGAGGAGGGCTTAGGGGCTGGTGGGTTGCACACTGCAAGGGCCTCCAGCAGTGAAAGCTCTGTCAGAGGGAAGCGAAGGGCAACAGCAGGGCTCCTTCAGCGGTTCCTTGGCCGCCCAGACAAAGCTCCGCCACGGAGAGCACCAGGTTCCAAGGGCCCCTGGCTGGGTTTTGCATCCCCACACTCCCAGAGGCTGACTCCGTGGGTGCCTAGAAAGTGTGTGAGAGACGTAGGTTCCCTAGCACTTCTCCTCCCCAGCAGAGACATGTGCAGGTGGTTGGGGCCTTATCCTGCGTGTCTGGGTTCCCGCCCACCAGCCTCAACTCAGGGGAAGCAGCCCCTGAGGCAAGACCTGCTGGAGGAGCCCTGCGCGCCCGCCTGATAGGCGAGAGCACAGCCAGCAGTGTAGCGAGCCTCCTCGGGAGAAGAGGAGGCAGCCGAGCCCAGTCAAGAGGAAAGCCCTGCTTGCACGGAGCTAAGTGCGCCTCCAGTACGGCAGAGCTCTAGCTCTGCTCAGAGCCCCGATCTGGCAGAGTTTCTGGCGCGAGGCTGCTCGGCCGGGGGCTCGCCTTGCCCAGACTTGCCTTGCTTTTAGGCTCCCTCCCCAGGAAGGAGCTGTCTGAGCGAGCCTGGGAGACGCCACTGGTGCCTTCCTTGCCTCAGCTCCAATCCTGCCTTGCCTTTGCACATAGGTGCCAGGCGTCGTTGGGGAGGGCTTAGCGGGTGGTGGGTTGCACACTGCCAAGGGCTTCAGCAGTGAGAGCTCTGTCAGAGGGAAGGGAAGGGCAACTGCAGGGCTCCTCCAGCGGTTTCTAGGCCGCCTAGAATCAGCGCCGCACCGAGAGCACCAGGCTCCCAGGGCCCCTGGCTGCGGGTTTTCAGCCCCGCACACACGGAGGCTGATTCCTTGGGTGCCCAGAAAGTGTATGACAGGACGTAGGTTCCCTAGCACTCTCCTCCCCAGCAGAGACATGTGCAGGTGTTGGGGCCTGATCCTGCGTGTCTGGGTTCCTGCCCACAGCCCCAACTCAGGGGAAGCAGCCCCTGAGGCAAGACCTGCTGGAGGAGCCCTGCGCCCCCGCCCTGATAGGCGAGTGCACAGCCAGCAGGGAAGCGAGCCTCCTCGGGGAAGAGGAGGCAGCCCAGCCCCGTCAAGTTGAAAGCCCTGCTTGCACGGAGCTAAGTGCGCCTCCAGTACGGCAGAGCTCTAGCTCTGCTCAGAGCCCCGATCTGGCCAGAGTTCCTGGCGCGAGGCTGCTCTGCCGGGGGCTAGCCTTGCCCAGACTTGCCTTGCTTTTAGGCTGCCTCTCCAGGAAGGAGCAGGCAGCAGGAGCCTGGGAGTCGCCACTGGCCGCCTTTCTTGCCTCAGCTCCAATCCTGCCTTGCCTTTGCACTTAGGTCCCAGTCCTCCTTAAGGAGAGCTTAGGGGCTGGTGGGTTGCACACTGCCAAGGGCTCCAGCCAGTGAGAATTCTGTCAGAGGGAAGGGAAGGCAACTGCAGGGCTCCTCCAGCGGTTGCTTGGCCGCCAGAATTCAGCGCCACACGGAGAGCACCAGGCTCCCAGGTCCCCTGGCTGGGGTTTTCAGCCCCGCACACACGGAGGCTGATTCCTTGGGTGCCCAGAAAGTGGTATGACAGACGTAGGTTCCCTAGCACTCTCCTCCCCAGCAGAGACATGTGCAGGTGTTTGGGGCCTGATCCTGCGTGTCTGGGTTCCTGCCCACAGCCCCAACTCAGGGGAAGCAGCCCCTGAGGCAAGACCTGCTGGAGGAGCCCTGCGCCCCCGCCTGATAGGCGAGTGCACAGCCAGCAGGGAAGCGAGCCTCCTCGGGGAAGAGGAGGCAGCAAGTCCCCGTCAAGCTGAAATCCCTGCTTCCACGAAGCTAAGTGCGACTCCAGTACGGCAGATCTCTAGCTCTGTTCAGGCGCCGATCTGGCAGAGTTCCTGGCACCAAGATGCTCTGCCATAGGCGAGCCTTGCGCAGACTTGCCTTGCTTTAAGGCTCCCTCCCCAGGAAGGAGCAGGCTGTGTGAGGCTCGGAAACGCCACTGGCGCCTTCCTGGCTTCAGCTCTACCCTGCCTTGCCTTTGCACTTAGGTCCAAGCGTCCTTGAGGAGGGCTTAGGGGCTGGTGGGTTGCACACTGCCAAGGGCTCCAGCAGTGAAGCTCTGTCAGAGGAAGCGAAGGGCAACAGCAGGGCTCCTCAGCGGTTCCTTGGCGCCCAGACAAAGCTCCGCACGGAGAGCACCAGGTTTGCACAGTTCTCATGGTAACGGAGTACTTGCTTCTCCCATG
>NW_017199222.1:0-7408 GCF_001704415.2 Capra hircus | reverse complement strand
GAGTTGTGGCAGGTGCTCTCGACTTACGACGGGACCTCAGGGACCCGCTCTGGTGTCCTCAGGAAAGGCCAGTCCCCATGCGAGTGTTCGGGCCTCTCGGCAGCTTCTCGGGTTTCCTCCCGTCGATGCTGGGCCTAAGACCTTGTGTGGAGTCAGTGCCGGAACCTGAGGATTCCTCTCCAGTGCTGACATGGATCTTGGGTACTTCTGGAGTCTCCCCAGGGGAGTCAGTCCTCGTCTCAAGTGGGGGCATGCACGTGCGCTTTCCTTCCTGAGCTGTAGCAGCAGTGTCGCACTTCCCTTCGCGTGGATCAAGGGATCTGTGGCTTTCCCTCGAGGCTTTCCCACGAGGCTTCCCACAGGGCTGTCCCACGTGCCACCGTGGTGTGAGTCGATCCTCGTCTTGAAAGTGGAGGCAGTGCAGGGAATACAGGTTTCCCTGGAATGGACTGAGACATCTGGGGGACTCTGGGAATGGTGGCACGACCCTGGAGTTCCTCTCGCCTTTCCTTTGGAGAGCGCCTCCCCTTGAGATGCGACGGAAATGCCGGGAATTCTTTCCTGACCACGCAGGGAAAGGATCCCTCCCCTCGAGCTAGGAGGCGGAAACGGGGCTCCTCTAGATGTGCGCGGGACTCTCGTGCTTCTTTCGAGTGGAGTCGGGTATGTCGGGGAACTTCTTGAGTTGCAGCAAGGGTGTGAAGGACCCTTTGGAAGTTCCAGAGGTTAGGTGTGATTAGCCTCGAGATGCCTCAGCGGAAATGGGCCTCATGTCGCCTGGAGGGGAGAACCTCCTGGATTTTCTCGAGTTTGTGGCAGGTGCTCTCGACTTGCGACGGGGACCTCAGGGACCCGCTCTGGTGGCCTCAGGAAAGGCCAGTCCGCATGCGAGTTGCTCGGGGGCCTCTCGGGATTCCTCTCCCGTTGATGCCGGGGCCTAAGACTGCCGGGAGCCAGTGTGAGGTAGCCCGCCCGTGACAAGGTTATGAGGAAGGAAGCTTACATACGCAAGGCGTGCTCAGACTTCAGGGATCCCTCTTGAAATTTTTAAGCACGTACCCCAACAAAAATCTGCCGGTTTTTGTGCTCTGCTTTTTCACTCTTCTGACCTTTTCTTGGAAAAAGTCAATTCAGGCGTTAGTCTTCTGCATTTGAAAGAGTGTTTCAATCCAAAAACCCTCTGATTTCTTTCTAGCCTGCCTGTAGGACTCGTACAGCTGCGCTTGTGATTGTTTGAGGCCTCCTGACCGCAGGAGGCACAGGAAGCTTAAAACATCCTAGGAATGCAGGAGCTTCCGAGGAGTCAAAATCTTTAGAATAGGACTGATTAAAAGTTTCATTTTTTGGGTCAATGCTTGCTGCCAAATTTTCATATCCTTTATTTTTAGATATAGTTGGTATATAGAAAAACAAGTAGTAGACCTGGTATTAGCAACATTAGATCTTTGAGTTAAGTACCTTCTTTGTTATAACCCACTGCACCTTTGTTCTATAGAGATGTAACTTTAATGCTTTAAGGAGATGCAGATTAAAGAAAAAACACTTCAGGGAAACAAAATTAACATTCATTAAGGAAGAGAGCCAAAAAGTGTTAACAAGCCTCTTGGCCAGAAGATAATGTAAATCACCTGAGACCTTTTGTATACAAAATGATATACAGAAAGAATCTGGGTGCGAACACTATATAATTTTGTGTTATCCATTGATCTCCATGTTTTATCAAAAGTATAAAAGGCCTTCTGAACAATAAAGGAGGAGGCCAGGGGCCGGGGGCCAGATTCTCGGACCAGCTTCTCGAACTAGTCTCTCAGCCTGGTTTCTTTGGACTCTGGCTCCCCCCGTGTCTTTCTCTCTCTTTCTTGTTCTCTAACTTTCCTTCTCTCTGCTCTTTACTATAACTTCAGGATGAATCTCCACCTGGAGTGCGGAGTCTCGCCAGGTCTACTTACTTGCCCTGGCTGTTAAGACCCGCACGAAAGGGAGCTTAAGGCGAGGCACCCTTAGATATTCAAGCGGGGCCGGTGGCCAACGTAGGAGGTGCAAATTCCTTGTCTGGAATTTTATTGACCGTCCGAGTAAACCAAGCTATTCAGCCTTCTTCCTCCACTTAATCTTCTTACTACACTATAGTTTCCTAATCTAATCTTACATTAATAAATAAACAAGTCTTTCCACGCCAACGCCGTCCACCCTTCGAATTCCCTGGATCCACCGGGGCTGGACCCCGGCATCAGACCTTGTGTAGAGTCGGTGCCGGAACCTGAGGATTCCTCTCCAGTGCTGACATGGATCTTGGCGTACTTCTGGAGTCTCCCCAGGGGAGTCAGTCCTCGTTTCGAGTGGGGCATGCACGTGCGCTTTCCTCCCGAGCTGTAGCAGCAGTGTCACGCTTCCCTTCGCGTGGATCAAGGGATCTGTGGCTTTCCCACGAGGCTTTCCCACAGGGCTGTCCCACGTGCCACCGTGTTGTGAGTCGATCCTCGGCTTGAAAGTCGAGGCAGTGCAGGGAAAACAGGTTTCCCTGGAATGGACTGAGACATCTGGGGGGACACTGGGAATGGTGGCACGACCCTGGAGTTCCTCTTGCCTTTCCTGGGGAGAGCGCCTCCTCTTGAGATGCGACAGGAACGCCGGGAATTCTTTCCCGACCACGCAGGGAAAGATCCCTCCTCTCGAGCTAGGAGGCGGAAACCGCGCTCTGGATGAGGGAGGGACTCTCGTGATTCCTCTCGAGTGGAGACGGGTATGTACTTCTTGAGTTGCAGCAAGGGTGTGAAGGACCCTTTGGAAGTTCCAGAGGTTAGGTGTGATTAGCCTCGAGGCCTCAGCGGAAATGGGCCTCATCTCCTGGAGGGGCGACTTATGACGGGGACCTCAGGGACCCGCTCTGGTGGCCTCAGGAAAGGCCAGTCCCAGCGAATTGCTCGGGGGGCATCTCAGGATTCCTCTCCTGTCGATGCCGGGGCCTAAGACCTTGTGTGAAGTCGGTGCCGGAACCCGAGGTTTCCTCTCCGGTGCTGACATGGATCTTGGGGTATTTCTGGAGTCTCCCCAGGGGAGTCAGTCCTCGTCTCGAGTGGGGGCATGCACGTGCGCTTTACTCCCAAGCTGTAGCAGCAGTGTCGCGCTTCCCTTCGCGGATCAAGGGATCTGTGGCTTTCCCTCGAGGCTTTCCCTTGCTTGCCACAGGTCTGTCCCACGTGCCACCGTGGTGTGAGTCGATCCTCGGCTTGAAAGTCGAGACATTGCAGGGAAATCAGTTTTCCCTGGAATGAAATGAGACATCAGGGGGACTCTGGGAATGGTGGCACCACCCTGGAGTTCCTCTCGCCTTTCCTGTGGAGAGCGCCTTCTCTTGAGATGCGACAGGAACGCCGGGAATTCTTTCCCATCCAAGCAGGGATTGGATCCCTCCTCTCGAGCTAGGAGGCGGAAACGGGGCTCCTCTCGATGTGGGCGGGACGCTCGTGTTCCTCTCGAGTGGCAACGGGTATGTCGAGAAATTTCTTGAGTTGCAGCAAGGGTGTGAAGGACCCATTGGAAGTTCCAGACGTTAGGTGTGATTAGCCTCGAGACGCCTCAGCGGAAATGGGCCTCATCTCACGTGGAGGGGAGAACCTCCTGGATTTTCTCGAGTTGCGGCAGGTGCTCTCGACCTACGACCGGGACGTCAAGTACGCGCTCTGGTGGCCTCAGGAAAGGCCAGTCCCCTTGCGAGTTGCTCGGGGATCACTCGGGATTCCTCTCTCGTCGATGCCGGGGCCTAAGACCTTGTGTGGAGTCGGTGCCGGAAACTGAGGATTCCACTCCAGTGCTGACATGGATCTTGGGGTACTTCTGGAGTCTCCCCAGTGGAGTCAGTCCTCGTCTCGAGTGGGGGCATGCACGGGCGCTTTTCTCCCGAGCTGTAGCAGCAATGTCACACTTCTATTCGCATGGATCAAGGGATCTGTGACTTTCCCTCGAGGCTTTCCCACAAGGCTTTCCCACGAGGATTTCCCACAGGGCTGTCGCACGTGCCACCGTGGTGTGAGTCGATCCTCGGCTTGAAAGTCGAGGCAGTGTAGGGAAAACAGGTTTCCCTGGAATGGACTGAGAAATCTGGGGGACTCTGGGAATGGGGGAACGACCCTGGAGTTCCTCTCGCCTTTCCTGTGGAGAGTGCCTCCTCTTGAGTTTCAACGGGAACGCTGGAATTTCTTTCCCGACCACGCAGGGAAAGGATCCCTCCTCTCGAGCTAGGAAGCTGAAACGGGGCTCCTCTGGATGTGGGCGGGACTCTCGTGCTTCCTCTCGAGTGGAGACGGGTATGTCGGAAACTTCTTGAGTTGCAGCAAGGGTGTGAAGGACCCGTTGGAAGTTCCAGAGGTTAGGTGTGATTAGCCTCGAGACGCCTCAGCGCAAATGGACCTCATCTTGCCTGGAGGGGAGAACCTCCTGGATTTTCTCGAGTTGCGGCAGGTGCTCTCGACTTACGACGGGGAACACAGGGACCCCCTCTGGTGGCCTCAGGAAAGGCCAGTCCCCATGCGAGTTGCACGGGGCCCTCTAGGGATTCCTCTCCGTCGATGCCGGGGCCTAAGACCTTGTGTGGAGTCGGTGCCGGAACCTGAGGATTCCTCTCCAGTGCTGACATGGATCTTGGGTACTTCTGGAGTCTCCCCAGGGGAGTCAGTCCTCCTCTAAGTGGTGGCATGCACGTGCGCTTTCCTCCGAGCTGTAGCAGCAGTGTCACGCTTCCCTTCGCGTGGATCAAGGGATCTGTGGCTTTCCCTCCAGGCTTTCCCAGGAGGCTTTTCCACGATGCTTTCCCACAGGGCTGTCCCACGTGCCACCGTGGTGTGAGTCGATCCTCGGCTTGAAAGTCGAGGCAGTGCAGGGAAAACAGGTTTCCCTGGAATGGACTGAGAAATCTGGGGGGACTCTGGGAATGGGGGAACGACCCTGGAATCCTCTCGCCTTTCCTGTGGAGAGTGCCTCCTCTTGAGATGCGACGGGAACGCCGAGAATTCTTTCCCGAACACGCAGGGAAAGGATCCCTCCTCTCGAGCTAGGAGGCGGAAACGGGGCTCCTCTGGATGTGGGTGCGACTCTCGTGCTTCCTCTCGAGTGGAGACGGGTATGTCGGGGAACTTCTTGTGTTGCAGCAAGGATGTGAAGAACGTTTTGGAAGTTCCAGAGTTTAGGTGTGATTAACCTGGGGACGCCTCAGAGGAAATGGGCCTCATGTCGCCTGGAGGGGAGAACCTCCTGGATTTTCTCGAGTTGCGGAAGGTGCTCTCGACTTATGACGGGGACCTCAGGGACCCGCTCTAATGGCCTCAGGAAAGGCCAGTCCCCATGCTAGTTACTCGGGGCCTCTCGGGATTCCTCTCCGTCGATGCCGGGGCCTAAGACCTTGTTTGGAGTCGGAGCCGGAACGTGAGGATTCCTCTCCAGGGCTGACGTGGATCTTGGGGTACTTCTGGACTCTCCTCAGGGTAGTCAGTCCTCGTCTCGAGTGGGGGCATGCACGTGCGCTTTCCTCCCGAGCTGTAGCAGCAGTGTCGTGCTTCTCTTCGCGTGGATCAAGGGATCAGGGCCTTTCCCACGACGCTTCACATAGGGCTGTCCCACGTGCCACCGTGATGTGAGTCGATCCTCGGATTGAAAGTCGAGGCAGTGCAGGGAAAACAGGTTTCCCTGAAATGAACGGAGACATCTGGTTGACTCTGGGAATGGTGGCACGACGCTGGAGTTCCTCTCGCCTTTCCTGTGGAGAGCGCCTGCTCTTGAGATTGCGACGGGAACGCCAGGAATTCTTTCCCGAGCACGCAGGGAAAGGATCCCTTTTCTCGAGCTAGGGGCGGAAATGGGTTACTGTGGATGTGGGTGGGGCTCTCGTGCTTCCTCTCGAGTGGAGTCGGGTATGTCGGCAAACTTCTTGAGTTGCAGCAAGGGTGTGAAGGACCCTTTGGAAGTTCCAGAGGTTAGGTGTGATTAGCCTCGAGATGCCTCAGCGGAAATGGGCCTCATCTCACCTGGATGGGAGAACCTCCTGGATTTTCTCGAGTTGCGGCAGGTGCCCTCGACTTACGATGGGACCTCAGGGACCCGCTATGGTGGCCTCAGGAATGGCCAGTCCCCATGTGAGTAGCTCGCGGGCCTCTCGGGATTCTTCTCCCGTAGATGCCGGGGCCTAAGATCTTGTGTGGAGTGGGTGCTGGAACCTGAGGATTCCTCTCCAGTGCTGACATGGATCTTGGGGTACTTCTGGAGTCTCCCCAGTGGAGTCAGCCCTCGTCTCGAGTGGGGAATGCACGTGCGCTTTCCTCCCGAGCTGTAGCAGCAGTGTCACGCTTCCATTCCCGTGGATCAAGGGATCTGTCGCTTTCCCTCGAGGCTTTCCCACGAGGCTTTCCACGAGGCTTTCCCACGAGGCTTTCCCACGAGGGGCTGTCCCACGTGCCACCGTGGTGTGAGTCGATCCTCGGCTTGAAAGTCAAGGCAGTGCAGGGAACACTGGTTTCCCTGGAATGGACGCAGTCATTTTCGGGGACTCTGGGAATGGTAGCACGACCCTGGAGTTCCTCTCGCCTTTCCTGTGGAGAGCGCCTGCTCTTGAGATGAGACAGGAATGCCGGGAATTCTTTCCCGACCACGCACAGAAAGGATCCCTCTTCTCGAGCTAGGAGACGGAAACGGGGCTCCTCTGGATGTGGGCGGGACTCTCGTGCTTCCTCTCGAGTGGAGACGGGTATGTCAGGGAACTTCTTGAGTTGCAGCAAGGGTGTGAAGGACCCTTTGGAATTTCCAGAGTTTAGGTGTGATTAGCCTCGAGACGCCTCAGCGGAAATGGGCCTCATGTCGCCTGCAGGGGAGAACCTCCTGGATGTTCTCGAGCTTCGGCAGGTGCTCTCGACTTATGACGGGTACATCAGGGACTCGCTCTGGTGGCCTCAGGAAAGGCCATTCCCCATGCGAGTTGCTCAGGTGCCTCTCGGGATTCCTCTCCCGTCGATGCCTTGGCCTAAGACCTTGTGTGGATTCAGTGCCGGAACCTGAGGATTCCTCTCCAGTGCTGACATGGATCTTGGGGTACATCTGGAGTCTCCCCAGGGGAGTCAGTCCTCGTTTCGAGTGGGGCATGCACGTTCGCTTTCCTCCCCAGCTGTTGCAGCAGTGTCACGATTCCCATCAAGTGGATCAAGGGATCTTTGGCTTTCCCTCGAGGCTTTCCCGCGAGGCTTTCCCACAGGGCTGTCCACGTGCCACCGTGGTGTGAGTCGGCCCTCGGCTTGAAAGTCGAGGCATGTGCAGGTAAAACAGGTTTTCCCTGGAATGGACTGAGGCATCTGGGGGACTCTGGGAATGGTGTCACGACCCTGAGTTCCTCTCGCCTTTCCTGTGGAGAGCGCCTCCTATTGAG
>NW_017199221.1:0-19621 GCF_001704415.2 Capra hircus | reverse complement strand
ACTTTTGTTTGAGACAAGACCTGCTCAAAGCTATGAAGGTTAGACCTAGGCAAGTAGGAACTCAGATACTGATTTTTTTGTGTGACTTCATCTGTGTGTTTGTGTTTTGCCTTGTCTCACTCTTCCCCCTCGCTTTTCATTTCCATAGAAATGTTACTTAGGAAAATCCTGGTGGCTCAGATGGTAAAGAATTTGCCTGCAATACAGACCTAAGTTCGGTCCCTGGGTCAGGAAGATCCCCTGGAGAAGGGAATGCCTGTCCACTCCAGTATCCTTGCCTGGAGGATTCCATGGACAGAGGTGCCTGGCAGGTTATAGTCCTTGGGGTCGCAAAGAATCGGACAGGACAGAGCGGCTAACACTTCACTTCAACCTTACTTACCTTGGCTGCACCTTAGAGAAACAGAGCTTTGTCGTTCTGATCCACCTCTGTGGAAGGTTGTTACAAAAATCCCATGACTGAGAATGGTGGAGATTCTAAAACTTAGAACTGCTCCCTGAGCTTGAGCCCTGTGTGAGCCCGGGAATTCCCTGCGAATGTGAGGCATCCCCGTGTGGACCTGAGGTCCTTGTCCGGCTGGAGATCCAGAGCCTGCCTGGGTGCATTAGCCCCAGCTGGGCCTTCCCATCTCCCAAACTATCTCCATGCTCACTCAAAACCTGGTGGAAAATTTTATCAAAGTATGATTTTCATACCTCCAATTTTCACATTTATATCTGAACTGTCACGGATGAGAAATAAGGTAAAGAGTAGCCAAGCTGAAGGCATGATGCTTTAAAGGGTGGCTGGCCAGTATTTCTCCATGACCTTGTCTGTAGCTTGAGCCCTTACCGCCTCTGGGCTTTGCTCAGCTAAGAAGCAGCAATCAGAGACTTCCCTGGCAGTCCATTGGTTAGGACTTTGCACTCTCATTGCCAAGGGCCTGGGTTCAATCCCTGGCCAAGGAACTAAGATCCCATAAGCCCTAAGGCAAAGAAAACAGCAGTCATAAGCCTGAGGGTTGGATGAAGGAGGGGGTGCCCTGCCATCATCAACATCGTCATTGTAGGGGTAGACCGAGGCTGCTGTGACTGAGGGTAATTTCTCATTGCTATGTAATGACTTCTCACTGCTGTATCAGAGAGATGACAGCTACATAACACACTGAACTCAGAAGCTCTTCTACTGCACTTCAAGTTTATAATGTGCTATCTATTCATTATGACTTTTACTTCCTCCAAATACAGCCTTAGACATTTACTCCGTTTTTCCCCTATTTAATAGAAATCCAAACAGTGTGTATGGTTGTGGCTGATCTTGTTTATGTCCCACATTCTCCAAAACACCAGAAGCTTTCTCTGGGGCCTTTCACACCCAGGTGCAGCCTGAAAAATGCAAAATTGAGAAGTGGGTGAAGTTTGACTTTAGTGCTCACACTGGTTTCTCCAGCTACTACTATAGCCCGGCTCCTGCAGCACTTCTCTCCCTGGTCCCCACACCTCTGACTCTCCATCATCTCTTGGTCCTTGTAATAGAAGTAGCCTCGCATCTAATAAGCACTTATTCACACTGTAGAAGGGACTGCGACTGATTTCCTCCTAAACAGAGGAGCTTTCTGACCCTCCTATTAACTGGGCGATGAAAGAGTCCATCCCCCACTAACTGAGCATAAAGACAGATTGAAGGTTAGCTGTTGGTGGCCGCCGGAACATCTTCCCAACGGCGCCCAAATTCCAGCATGCTCAACATCTAGTGTACCCTGCTTCACCCCCTGACCCCCAGCGATGGGTACCTAGTGTCCCGATTGAGTCTGGAAAACAAGGACGCCTCTGTCCCGCAGTCGCGTGAGTGGTTCAGGGCTTCTTCAGAGCAGACATTTGCCAGGACTTCATCATGACCTGAATCATCAATATACACCACTTCTATCATAGCACAAGACCCAGCTAATAACTATTTTAATGTGACTTTGAAGGGGTTTCTGCTTCTAAAGTTTAATTTTAATAATTCTCTGAGTCCCATTAATTTCTCTCTCTCTCTCTGTGAGGAGACAGAGGGTGCAGAACTGTAAGGAATTCCACATCGATATCTCGGTTTTCGTCCCTTTATCCAGACCTTGGCAGATTCTGACTCAAAGGGAGGAATCACACATTTACTGGGGTGTCAGCCTCTTCGAGCCTGAATCAGCTTCCTTGTCATTAATTCTGATTTGGCGTTCAGCAATTCCCATGAAAACAACTGGCTTTTCTTGTCTCTCTGAAATGGGTACCATTCTGAGAATAATCTGAAGATAATTTTATGTTATTTTATTTTGGTCGTATGACTGTAGTGCTCCTTCTGACCCCCGTCTCCAGCACCTGCAATTTGGCTGAGAAATGTCTCTTCGAGACAGAGGAGACATTTCAAGATTGCTCTCCTGGGAATCATAGAGTTTTTATTAAAAAAAAAAATCTATTTCATTATTTTTTTATATTTGAGATTCAGACCGTCTCTCTCTCTTTGGAACTTTTGAAGGTGGTTATTTTTTCAGGAGCTACACACTTGAGCCAAGGCTAAAGAACAATTACTTTTGCAGGATACCTAGCCCACTTTCAGATCAGAAAAAGGGACCAGGACTCCCTCTGGAGGAGGTGTTTTTATTTTATTTTTCTAAAGATAAAAATAAATTTTCACTAAAGCAAACAAACAACAACAAAAAGAAACAACAACTTGGCAAATGCTTCTTAGAACTTAGTGAAATTAAAATTGATCCTAGGACCCTAATCCCTCATATAAGATTCCTCAGTGCCCCAGATATATCTGTTAGAATGAGACTTGATTGTCTGAGACAAAAAGTCTCCCCTCGCCATCGATCTTTCATCAGTGGTTTCTGTTGGACTCAAAATGCCTCTATGTCATTACAAGCTCCCCTAGGCTATGTCACTTGTGATCGTCCTGTGTTTATAGCTTATAGCTCCAGAAGCTTTAGCAGGCATAGCAAATTATCTTTTCCAAGTTGTTGTTTATTTTTCTGAAAGATTAAAAGAAGGCAGCCAAAGAAATGTGAAGGCATTTAAAGCTGACCTTCGAAACACCAAAAAACAAACAAACAAAAAACAACCCCCAAAACACTGCGAGGCCATTTTGATTCTTTGTCAGAATAAATTGAGCACTGGCTGAAAAATAAGAATGGGGATGTGCAGGACTTGAAGCAACTGTTTGACTTTTGTCAGAGAAGCTGGTTTTTCCCAGAGTGAGAGCTTTGCTGCACCATACGTCAATCGTCCCTGCTTGGCAGAGTCTGTTTTTCAATTGCAATCAGTTCTGTGAGTGCAGGCCTGTTTCTTCAGAAGAAAAGGTGACACAAAATGTGTAACCCTCAAATGTCTACTAGGAAATGTTCCCATGTCCATTAAATGGAAAGGCAATGGCATATTGAAAGGTGCCATGGAATAGTCACAGGACCTTTTGGAAATGTCCTCAATTTTCATTGCTGGACTTTCTCACAGATCTGCATGGCATCTCTTATGACAAGGCTAAGAAGCTTGCTCAGAAGTCTGGACCTTTAGAAAAGGGCCCAGGTCACTGACACTCTTTTGGCAGATGGTGATGGGACCCCTATAAGGTATGTCGGAACTCAGCCTTTTCCACTCTGAAACTTGACTCAATTATAGTTTCTTTGACTTCCTAAGGTCCCTTTTTAGTTTTTATTTTTAACATCTTACTTTTTCAAACTTGAAGTATAGTTGATTTGTAATATTGTTTAGTTTCAGATGTATGGCAAAGTAATTTGGTTTATATATACATAGGCCTCCCAGCAGCTCAGCAGTAAAGAATCTGTGCAATGCAGGAGATACAGGCTTGATCCCTGAGTCAGGAAGATTCCCTGGAGGAGGAAATGGCAACCTACTCCAGTATTTGCCAGGAGAATCCCATGATCAGAGGAATCTGGACTATATAGTCCACGGGGTTGTAAAGAGTTGGACATGACTAAGTGACCACGCACACACACACACACACACACACGCACACACACACACACACACATATACTCTTTAAGCTTCCCTTTTTAAACATTGCTTTTCAAACACATGCACAAAAGAGTGTCTATTAACTACTTATCAAAGTATTAAATGCTTTCCTGGCCATGACACCAAAGTGGTGAGGGGATCACTGAAGATGCAGAGGAATTTTAGAAGCCCCAGAATCTGTTGTTGTTGTTCACTTACTAAGCCTTGTCTGATTTGTAACCCCATGGGCTACAGCATACCAGGCTTCTCTATCCTCCCCTATCTCCTGGAGTTTGTTCAAATTCATGCCCACTGAGCCTTATCTATAGCCTTATTATACTTCTCCCAATTTAGAACCAGTCTGTTGTCCCGTGTCTGGTTCTAACTGTTGCCTCTTGACCTGGTTTCTCAGAAGACAGGTAAGGGGGTCTGATATTCCCATGTCTTGAAGAATTTTCCACAGTTTCTTGGGATCCACACAGTCAAAGGATTTAGCATAGTCAATGGAGCAGATGTTTCTCCGGTACTCCTTTGCTTTCTCCATGATCCACCAAATATTGACAGTTTGAACTCTGATTCCTCTAACTACTTTGAAACTCAGCTTGTACTTCTGAAAGTTCATGTACTGTTGAAGACTAGCTTGAAGAATTTTGATCATAACCTTGCTATCATATGAAATGAGGCACAATTGTAAGGCAGTTTCAACATTCTTTGGCATTGTCCTTTCAGTTAAGTGATAAAACAAGGGGAATACACAAAATTTTTAAATTAAAGTCAGAGGCTCTTTCTGGAACATTGTAGCCACTCTTTCAGTGGGAATCATTTAGTTTTTATTTGTTATTTAAAAAAATTTATATTATTTTTATTTTTTTTGCCTGTGCTTTGTCATGTGGGATCTTAGTTCCTCCATCAAGGAGCAAACCCATGACCCCTGCCGTGGAAGTGCAGAGTCCTAACCACTGGACCACCAGGAAATTCCCAGGAATCATGTTTCATGAATATTTAGTGTACATTCACTACAAGAGAATGGGATTTTGATTGCTCAGCCGGGGGATGGGGTGTCTCAGAACGTCTGTATGCCTGAGTGTTGACTGATGTGTGTGAGTGTGTCTGTGTGTGGTTGTGGGGAATGTTCTTTTGAGAGAGGAAGTTACAGAGAGCAAATTTTACCCAGTCATCCTCACCACTTGCGTCCAGGTCTTTGGAGAAAGGTCACGATCAAGATTTATTGCACATCATTTCCGAAGCCACCTTCCTTTTGTTTGTGCCTTGGCTAAGTGGACCTCTCAGAAATCATACAAATGGAAATGCTTTGTCTTGGTTTGAGAGAGCAAACCTAGTAGGCACACTATCTGTTCATCAGATTGAGGAGAGTCTCATTTGCTGTATTAGTAGTCAAGCGCTTTACACGTGAGCCCCAGGGAAATTGCTGCCCTTCCCTTTGAAAAGATCATCCACCATCAAAATGGGGAGAAGAAATAGAGCCATATGACTGGCCTCTAGATCTATCTCCAGGAAACTCTACAAATCTATACAAATTAAAATGCAGCAAATGATTTCAAGGTGATGAGGGATGTAGGTGATAGAATCCTGCATCTGTATTTTTCTTCTGTGTCGATGACTGCTTCCTATAGCAGCTTTTACACACAAGTAAATTGTGGGAGATTATTGATGCTTGAGTAGTTTTGAAAAGTGATCAGATGTATTATGAATGGAGAGAAGTAATTAATAATTGAGCTTAAGACCACCATGCTGAATGATGCCCCAGGAGAGAAAACCTTTACCTGCAAGCAGTGTACATTTCCTGCCCGACTCCCCATGCACAGCATGAAGGCTTCTGGATCCTCGTCATTGCATGTAGAATGGCAGCTTGATGCATAACATTACTGCCTTGGCTTACTTTTGAATTTCTGGGTGAAATTAAGGATGTGGAAATCATCTTTCTCAAGGATTAGTGCTATAAGGAGTGTTTCTGCGCTGTGAAAGATAATTTCTCAGTCCTTGTTTAGTCGCTAAGTCGTGTCTGACTCTTTTGGACCCGATGGACTGTAGCCCACCAAGCTCCACTGTCTATGGGGTTTCCCAGGCAAAAATGCTGGAGTGGGCTGCCATTTCCTTCTCCAGGGGATCTTTCCCACCCAGGGATCCAACCGGGGTCTCCTGCATTGGCAGTTGGATTCTTTACCACTGAGCCACCAGGGAAGCCCTAATTTCTTAGAGGTGACAACAGATAGGAAATATTTTCCCCCAGCTATTAAAGGGAGCAAACCTGGGGTGAACACTAATTTATTTGCATTGTGCTTAGATGCTTTGTTGCTTGTAGTAGCGCTGGTGGTAAAGAACCTGCCTGCCAATGAAGGAGACGTAAGAGCTGTGGATTCGATCCCTGGGTCAGCAAGATCCTCTGGAAAAGGACACAACAACCCACTCCAGTATTCTTGCCTGGAGAATTCCATGGACAGAGGAGCCTGGCAGGCTACGGTCCATAGGGTCACAAAGAGTTGGACACAAGTGAAACGACTTAGCACGCAGGCCAAACACACAGAATCTTTGTCACGCATCTTTAGCTGTGCGTGTGTGCTGAGTCTCATCAGTCGTGTCTGACTCTTTGCGACCTTATGGACTGTAGCCCTCCAGGCTCCTCTGACTGTGGGATTCTCCAGATAAGAATACTGGAGTGGGTTGCTATGCTTTTCTCCGAGGATCTTCCCCACCCAGGGATCAAACTGGCTTCTCGTAAATCTCCTGCATTGGCAGGTAGGTTCTTTACCTCTAGAGCCACCTGGGGATTCCCACACCTCTAGCTACTGTGCCGAAAAGAAAGGAACTTTATTGACTCCAATGGCATTGAACTCTTGGTCTTATCTGATACTTAAACAAAACTTTTCGATAATGTTCATCTATGGGGTGTTTGTTCATCCCTCTTCTTTTGCTCCTACCCAAAGCAGGAGAGCATCTTAGTCAAAGTTTTATAGATTTTTTGGCAAGTCATGCTATTTTCTCTTCTGCTCTTTATCAATTGATGACATAAAAACAAACCTGTCACACACATAAGAAAGAGAACTATCTACTATAGTGGATTGAATAGTTGCCCCCAAAAGATACATCCACCCAGAACCTCAGGATGTGACTTTATTTGGAAGAAGGCTCCTTGAAGATGTAGTTAAGGTAAGATAACCAGGTGATACCATCTGAATTAGGGTGGGGTCCTAAATCCAATGACGAATGTCCTTGTAAGAGACACTCTGCCCATTTGAATATGGAGGATTGAACCTGAACTGAAGAATTAATGGCTATCACCTCAGGGTTGGGGTGCCCACCCTATGTGGGGCTCAGGGAGCTTCTAAGAAGCAGCTTTCCAATCAGAGCCTCAGATGTCTCACCTCAAAGCTTGGAGCATGAAACTCTCTTAACATATGACTCCATTCCTCTTTCTGAGTTTCTTCATTTGTGAAATGAGAGTTTTGAACTTCCTGGTACCATTAAAGTATTTCTATTTCAGAAAATTTAAATGATTATGATTTTACTTTATTCCAACCTACCTCCTTCTGCCTACATTCAAACAAGAAACAATAAGGGAACAAGCCATAAAGAGGAATGAAGTATCTTACATTAGAAATGTGTAGAATTAAACAAGTCACTCAGCCCTTCCGGTCCTAATATGGACCGAATATGGTGTCTAATATGTAAATTAATGGCATTCAAGTATGTAATCCCTGTGAATCTTTCCAACTGGAATATTCCATGTGTACCATCTGAAGTGACAGCTATTGGGCACTTAAAAATAATAAGCACTTATCATCAATATTTTTCTATTGCTTATAGGTTGAAATGATAGAATTTCAGACATATTAAGTAAAATACACTAATATTATTAGCATTAATTTCATCTGCTTTGCTTTATTTTCTTTTACTGTGGCTTTTAGAAAATTTACATTACACATGTGGCTCACAATATATCTGTGTTGTCCAGTGGTGTTCTATAATGTCTATGCAAAACAATTTTGAGACTAAAGGCCACATGTTCAGCATTACATGTAGTGATCATGCCTCACGTGTGCTTTTAATTTCCATGCGTGATCATCTAAACTCCTACACACCTACATATACACAAGGCATCTTTTTAAAAAACCATGTACCATAAGGCATTTTTCCTCTCCTTCCTTAACTGTCAGGCAGTGTAGTACCACCACTGGTCTAGGTTATAACATTTAATTTAGAAAAATAAAAGCTTTGACTTAAATTGTGTATCACTGCATTAATAGATGACCTTTGTGACATTATTTAGCTTTGGAAAAAAAATATATATGTATATGCCATTGATGGGCTATGCATTGCTGAGGTATTAAGGAGTGAGATAAGAAAAATAAAATAAAAATTTTTAAAATGAAAATCAAACTCTTAAGGGTCAAAAAAACGGCATTGGTGAGACATGCACATATGCACTGGCACGCCGTGTGTGGATGCTGGCAGTGAGTGGAGTCGGGAGGCTTCTGCAGCGCTGGGGTGGCTCAGGGAGCTTCAGCGCTCCTGATAGGCTGTAGCTCCATTTCCCGTCTGTTGCCGTTGTAGTTCAGTTGCTAAGTCATGTCCAGCTCTTTGTGACCTCTTGAACTGCAGCACGCCAGGTGTCCCTGTTCCTCAGTATCTCCCGGAGTTTGCTCAAAGTCATGTCCACTGAGTCAGTGATACCGTCCAACCATCTCATCCTCTGTCATCCCCTTCTCCTCCTGCCCTCAATCATTCCCAGCATCAGGGTCTTTTCCAATGAGCTGGCTCTTCATATCAGATGGCTAAAGTATTGGAGCTTCAGCTTCGGCATCAGTCCTTCCAATGACTGTTCAAGTATCCAGTATACTACTGGGGAAGAGTGGAGAAATATCTTCAGAAAGAATGAAGGGGTTGGGCCAAAGCATAAATGAGGCCTCACTTGTGGATGTATCTGGCTGTGAAAGAAAAGTCTGATGCTGTAAAGAGCAATATTGCATAGGAACCTGGAAGGTTAAGTCTGTGAATCAAGGCACATTGGACCTAGTCAAGCAGGAGACAGCAAGAGTGAACACTTACCTTTTAGAAATCAGTGAACTAAAATGGACAGGAATAGGCAAATTTAATTCAGATGACGATTATATCCGCTACAGTGGGCAAGAATCCTTTAGAAAAAATGGAATAGCCCTCAGAGTCAACAAGAGCAAGAAAATACAGTACTTGAGTGCGATCTCAACAACAGAATGATCTTGGTTCATTTCCAAGGCAGCCATTTTTCTTCTACGTTAACAACTTTTCCTCACTTTTAAATTATTTTTCTTCTGATAATTTACCCTCTCCTACAATTATTTGTATGCCCAGGAACAAAATTTTCTTTATTAAATACTATAAGCTGATTCATTTTTCCCTTCATTCAGAATCTTTGCACAGCCTCCTATGGGCAAAGTCCTGTCATGCTCACTCTAGGAAACACAAAGATGATTTAGACTCAGATCTTACCCTGTCCTTACTTGTTAAGAAACACTCAAGATATACAGAATATAAATACGTAAGTATGGCAAACTTGGGGTTGGGTCCAAGATTAATAATAGGTATCACTGTGTCCCAGTACTGGGTTTCCTCCTGTTTGATTGTGTGACCTTGAACATGTAACTTAATCTCTCTGCACCTTCGTTTCTTCATCTATATAAAACGGATCTGATACCAGTTGTGCTCTGCATAGGAGATGTGTGACAGTTAGAGAAAATCTGTTTAAAAGGACCCATGCTAAGCCTGACAGGGAATATGTTCTCAATGATTGTGAGCTGTTGTTTTGTAATTATGGATGTAACTATGAAAGACAAGGGCTTCCCTTGTGGCTCAGCTGGTAAAGAATCCGCCTGCAATGCTGGAAACCTGGGTTTGATCCCTGGGTTGGGAAGATCCCCTGGAGAAGGGAAAGGCTGTCCACTCCAGTATTCTTGCCTGGAGAATTCCATGGACTGTATTGTCCACGGGGTCACAAAGAATTGGACACAACTGAGCGACTTTCACACTCCATGTGAAAGACAGGAGAGGCATTTGAAGTGTAAATGAGCAAGCCGGGGATTTTGGAGCACAGGTAGTGGAGCCTGTTGTCTCTCAGTTTCTGGGGAAGATTGAGTCTCTCCTCATATCAAAATTTGCAGGCTGCTCAAATTCCTTGTGTGAAATGGCATAGTACACTCAGCCCTTGGCATCTGCCGCTTCTGTGTTTCTCAGATTCAACCACTTGCAGATTCGGTGGACACACTATTTTTCTGTTTGGAAAAGAAAGAAAAACTTGGCATAGAATGTGTGGAATTTGGTCCAGATAAGGGAGAGTGTACATGAATGCCACTGATGGTTGGACCTTTCAGATGGAGGAACCGGCCTGAGTTGTGTGAAACTTTGCACACGGAGGATTGAATCATTAAGCAGGATTTGAAAATAAGCTGTTTTTTCTATTTTTTGGTCAGGAAGTAGAATTCAAATAGAAAGGAAAGACTGAAAGTAAGGTTTTCTTAAGAAGACATTATAATATGTCTGTGATCTTCCATAGAAATATGATCTTTATTTCCACTGTGTGATGGATGTTTACTGCTGTGTATTCAGATTCACAGCAGTAGTGATTGTGTATTGCATAGATTTGGGTTGGCATAGGCCTCTCTAGCTACTCTTTATTTTCATTCTAAGTTACAAATAACCCGGAAGCATTGTTGACATCCTTATAGTTTATTAAAGACATCTCCAAATTTCCAGCTCTCTGCTCCAAGTTAGTAATCAGGTTCCTCCCATGCTTATGCCAGCCAGCTATCAACTTCTAGAACTTCAGTCCTCCAGCAGTTTCTCCTTTTCATCCCAAAATTTCTTGCCCAGATCACACAGCTTTCTGAACTCAAAAAGCAGTTGCTTAATCTCACTGTAACTGTTTGTCATGCGGCCTTCTAAATATAATAGATAAGAGGGCTGAGTCCTGTTAGTTTTGTAACTTATTAGCAGCATGACCTTGATAACTTACCCAATCTCTTTAAGCTCATAATAGAGATACTTATAGTGCAGGCTTCATAGTTATTATGTAATGGAGTAATGTATGTGAAACACTCACACAATAGTTGGCTCATAATAAGCCTTCCAAAACCTTACTGTCCAGTGTTACGACCTTCAGTCCTTTGATATGTGTATTATCATCTTATCAGCTTTTTCCTGTCTTCATTTCTTTTATCACCTAGACATCTACCTGCTTCCCTGTCTTCAGTACATCTCTTATTAGTACCCTCAGGTCTCTGCCCATCTCGTGTGTTACATCCCCCCAGACAGGCTGTAACCTGGAGTCACCCACGCATCTTCACATCCTTTCCTCTGATCAGGATGTTGAGACGCCAGTGGGAAAAAGAGCTGAAACCTTGGCAGTGATAAATTAGCACAGTCCTTCCTCAGCCCTTGACTCGGAGCTCAGTCCTCCTGTGTATCTGGTGTAATTTTCCTTTGCCCTGTGAACATTTCAAAGCTGATGACTGATTGCAAAGCTCTCCCTGGCCTCCACCATCTTCACTTTCAGCGGTGGCTTCCCTTCCACCTCAGAGACAGGAGTGAGACCTTCCAGTTTTTAATCCCTTGGCCTCTTGCCTCTCTGTCTGTAGACTAATCCTCACCTCCTCCCCATCTCCTCTCCAAGGACTCCCTAAGAGGTAGAGCTGAATCAGTTACAAAGCCTTATTAACATGCCTATTTGTTGAACACAGAGAATGGTTATTGGTGTATAAGAAAAGAGATGCAGCCCTCATTAGATTTAAAGTTGAAGAAGCAAGTTGAAATAATTTAAATATGAAAATCAGTCTAGAAGGTATTGAAATCTCAAAAGCGTAAGATATTTTCATTCTAGTCCCAGCTTATACATAGTAGAAAAATTTTAAATGGTAGAAAAATTACAATTCAAGTAAGTTGAATTATAATATTGTAAATAATGTTATTGAATATTAATTTTAGCCATTTGTATGTCTTCCTGGTCCATAAAGACAGTGAAAGAATATTTTTTTCTCTCTTTCTCTGTGTGTATATAGACATACAAATATATAAAGACAAGTATATGTGCGTATATATACACTTTTAAGTATATATGCATGTATATATGTATATATATATATGTGTGCATATATGTGTTTGTATATATATTCTTTTGTTTATCTATGCATTGGATTCTAATGCCTGACTCTGCTGCAGATACCACCTCAAATGTTCTAGTTACATAATGCAGTGATACTTTCTCAGTGTGTTTAATGCCCTTGAAAATCTCAGCCGTTCTGATAGAATATTCTGCAGCAATATTCTTAAGGGAAGTACCCATCTCTGATTTTCAAGGACAAACCAAATGTCAGATATTCTGATCCAGTCATTGTTTGATTATTGGTTGGCTCAGTAATCATTTTCTGACTGTCTGCCAGACCAGGAATGGTTCAGTGGCACTTAGGTGCAAAGGTAGATAAGAACAACGTGATTTTATACGCAGAATTATTCAGAAAAAACTGCAGAGGAAACACATAATTCAGAGTGGAGTTATCAGGAAGAGCATCACAGGGTCAGATGTGCTGAATTTTGGTTTGGAATCTAATTCATCCAGTGGATAATTCCATATCTCCTGGTTTCGTTCACCTTTACCCAAACTCCAAACCCTCCTGCAGAGGCTACAGTTATAAATGCTTTCATTTCTGTTTTTGGGTCAAACCCCACCCATGGCATGAGGAATCTTAGTTCCCCAACCAGGGATCAAACCTGTGTCCTCTGCATTGGCAGCATGGAGTCTTAGCCCCTGGGCCACCGGGGAAGTCCCCAAAGTGCATTTCCGAAATAGAGATTCTCGTGCACCAGGAGGACAGGTGTTACACACTAGCTATACATAAGCCATTTTGTTATGGAGACGTCTGCATTTGTTTGCTTTCGTTCTAGATAGGGAAGCCCCTCTCCGTGTTTTCTTTTGCTTCTCCCATTGAATTCTAACTGGTGCTTGTCTGCCCAGACTCTCCCATGAGTAATTGATGGCTTTGTATCTTTTTAATTTTAAAGACCTGGGGGCTCCTTCCTTTAGTCACAGAGACCTAACTTTACACCGGTGGTTTAAAGATCTGGTCTGTCCTCCCAGCCCGTGTGCTGGCACAACGCTCAGGCACGAAGAGATCTTAACCAGCTTTGCTGTCCCTGAACACCCTGGGCACGCTCACTGCTCACGTCAGGGCAGGGGGAGGGTGGCGTGCCACAGGTCAGGATCGCAGGGCGGCCTGGCCGCAGGCTAGTTTAGCCTTGGAGTCTAGTCTTGGCCCTTTACCCAGACGGAGTTGCATACCCTTGGGGACTTTATTTCCTTGAGTTTGCTCATTTGAGGTCTAAAAGGTCTCTTCTGCTGCTCTCTATCCCTCGAAAGCAGCTATATGACTTCCCATTTTTGTCAGAATCTTCGTTTTATGCAACAGGAAACATTTTGATTTCCTCTTGGTTTCTGAAATACCAAACTTACCTGGATTCCCTCCTCACTGCTTGTGCCTTCTCAGGCTCTCGATTGGCTGCTTCTTGCATATGTGATTCTAGAAACTGAAGTGTCCCGGGGCCTCTTCTTTTATGTGTGTGTGTGTGTAAAATGGTATCTAATTTTTCGATTATTTTAATATTTTAGTTTTAATATTTTTATTGTGGTTAAATCACATAATTTAAAACATACTGTTTTTATACATATTTAACTGTACATTTCAGCGGCATTAGGCACATTTCCGTTGTTGAGCAACTCTCTCACCATCATACATCTCCTCACCTTCCTAAACTGAAACACCATTCCCATCGCACACTATCTATCCATCCCGCCTCCCCACACCCCAACTGCTAGTCCCTGCAAACTACCAGTGTACTTTCTGACTCTATAAATTTGATTATTTTAGGTATCGCAAACAGTATGTGTCTGCATCTTACTTTTTTAATATATAATTAAAAGTGTTTATTTATTTATGGTTGCACTGGGTCTTCATTGCTTTCTGCAGGCTTGCTCTAACTGTGGCAAGTGGGGTCACTCTTTGTTGTGGTGTGCGGGCTTCTCATTGTGGTGGCTTCTTTTGTTGTGAATCACAGGCTCTAGGGTGTGTGGGCTCAGAAGTGGCCCTCGAGCTTAGCTGCTCTGCAGCAGGTGGAATCTTCCCAGACTAGGGATCAAACCTGTGCCCGCTGCATCGGCAGGCAGATTCTCATCCACTGCCCCACTTGGGAAGTCCTGCACTTTATTCTTCTCACCTCCTGTTTTCAAGCTATTTATTTCCCCCAATGCATTCATCTAATTTCCTGGCTTCAAGTACTGTATGTATGCTGATGGCCAACAGATGCACTGATCTAGTTCTGACCTCTTCTTCGAGCTCTAGACTTCTGTGTCTGGCTGCCTGTTCTACATCTGCCTTCGATGTCTGATAAGTATCCCAGCCTTGCGTGGGTGCATGTGCTAAGTCGCTTCAGTCATGTCTGACTTTTAGTGACCCTATGGACTGTCGCCCTCCAGATTCCTCTGTCCATGGAATTCTCCAGCCGAGAATACTGGAGTGGGTTGCCATTCCCTTCTCCAGGGGAATCTTCCCAACCCGCATCTCTTATGTTTCCTGCTCTGATGGGCGGGTTCTTTACGACAAACATGTCTTAGGAATTAAAGATTATGCTGGGCACTTGAGGCTGTGGCAACAAAGGCGAGCAAGTCGAGGTCTCCACCTTCAAGGAGCTCATAACTTGATAATGAAGGTGGACACCATCTCGGTGAGCTCGGGCTGCCGTCACCAAACACCACAGTTTGGGAGACTTAAATAGCAGACATTCGTCTTCTCATAGTCCTGGAGGCTGGAAGCAGGGTGCCAGCATTGTCGCCTTGTGCTGGGGCTCTTTTGCTGGTCTGTGGATGGTCATCTTCTTGCTGCCACCTCACCTGTTTGTGGACAAAAAGTGCCCCTGCCATATCAAAGGATGCTGCTGCCTCAAGTAATCAGCCATTGAAACCATGAACCTCCTCCTCCTCCACTCTGACTATGCACGCTGAGGGGATTCAGGATAGAGAGAAACAGGATACTTGAGCAAGTATTCACATTTTCTTGTACAGAGAAAAATGCTAAAATCATTAACTTTAGATGTTTGGTTTTCTTTCACTAACAGTAATTTTTGATATTCTGAGTACCTGGATTTCTTTTTTTTGCCAAAACACTGTACATATCCTGACTCTTTGTTTACCTCTTGGAGCAGCCTCAGAGCAAGCTGAGAGGTTGTCTCCTGTGTTTAAGTTCTCAGAAAGCTCGTTGGATAGAATATAATTCTCACCTTTTAGTCATGCCCTTAATTTTTCAGTTGGCACTCCTTTCCTCTGTACATACATTTGGAAAGACGGAGATTTCTCTCTCTTCCTCTTATTAGACCACTAATTCTGTCAGATTAGGACCCCACTTTTATGAACTCATTTAATCCTACTTACCTCCTAAAAAACCCAACTCCAAATATAGTCACCCTAGATAGAGTTAGGGTGGTTGGGGTGAGGGGCATGACTCAATCTGTAGCAGATCCATACCCAGACGCACCCACAGAGAAAACACAAGGTTCTGGGGGCACAGACAAGCAGAGAGAGCGTGAGTGGGGTGAGCATCCCAGGAACTTCCCGAGTATTGATATTGGGCCAATGACGAGAGCCTGGCAAACTCGTGTTTTTAAACCTTGAGCATTTACAGGATGGAGGGGGGCAAAGGACCTCCAATCACAGAAGTCTCTCCCACCTGAGTCAGCACTGACTTGGATGGGACAGGCAGAGGCTTTGTTATTTCTGTGGTTTATTACAGCAGGGCTGAAACTTGGAGGAAGAAAGCTCCTTTGTTTCATCTTAGGATTGATGTGGTCTGTCCGGGGTCTAGACATGGTCTAGATGTGGTCTGTCTGTGGTTCTAGAACTCAGCATATCTCATGTGCCTGTGAGGTGGACCTCCCACAGCCAAGGGCACAGTTGTTTTCTGGTTGCTGCTGGAATGTTAGATGCGGTCCCTGGTCCCCTTGTACCATGATATACACTGATCATTGTGGAAAAGATGGATCTGGGGTCTGCAAGTTAGTGATGATCACTTCCACCAGCCAAGCTGAGGCAAAACTGCTTGTCTGTCTTTTTGTCCCTTGGCTCCCCTTCTGAGTAATCTGCATACTAGTAAAAATGAAAATCATCAAAAATAATGTTACTAAGTCCAAACTTGTTCTACTCGCCGCAAAAGGCCAATAAATCAGGAGCTGTTTGGAAAAGGAGTAATGACTTTATTTGGAAAGCCATCGAACCTGGAAGGCATCAGACTAATGTCCCAAAGAACCATCTTACTTGAGTTAGAATCCCCTAAAAGGGGAGGGTATGCAGTTGCTTGTTGCAGACTTCTTGGTGTCAGAATCCTTTGTTCTTACAGCTCTCCCCATAGGTCAGATCACGATGTTCCTGTAAATCTCCAACAACACAAAGTTATTCTCTATTGTGCAACTCTGTTATCTCTGTTTGAATGGAAGACTGTTAGATTTTGAAAGGTCGGAGCCTTGAGAATGGACTGTCCTGTATATTTCAGGCTACAGGCCACCTTTCTTTTACAAAAGCACGGAGCCAGCATGACTCAGCACAGGCCACAGGGCACAAAGGTTAAAGTAAAAGTAATAGATCTAAAATGAAGTCAGGTTTGTCCTTCCATATTAAGATTATGCTAGGCATTTGTTAGTATTTTCTTATGCATTAAGGAAAATACTAGTCTTGTTTTTCAGATTCACAGAGGAGCACGCAGAGTACTTACGGTATTTGCCTAGAGCAGCCTCCAAGCCCACTGTCTTGTCTCCGCGTCACACTGTCCTAGGGCTGCATGCTGTCCTGCTGTGCTGCCATGGGGCCAGCTACTCAGATAACAGCTGTTAATCTCCAGCTAGCTTCTTCTGTTATATCAGGGGACCTCCCTCTGTCTGTGTAGCGTCCCGTGGTTATGAAACTGAGCAGGACCCTATGGGAGCCTTTTGACTGATCCCTCCTTACCCCCAAGTCCTCAGCCTGCCTTTTTTCTGTAAAAAGACTTTGGTCAAAGAATAAATTTAATCAGAGAAATGAGAAAAATACGGAAACAAAGGAAAAGCACTCAAATAAGACCAAATAATAATTTAGTCGTTAAAGTCAAGGATGTTTAGTTCCTGCTCAAGGACTACAGATAATCTTCTGAGCCATATCCTGAGAGCTGCCTTGTAGATCCTGAAACCCCCACCGGGTGGAAGACATTAACTGCATGATGACCAGGCTATGGCCGTGACATCAGCTGCCACAGTTCCAAGAACTGGCCTCAAGAAATGGAAACATTTTACTCAAGAATTATAAGATAAATTGACTGAAATTTATTTTACAGCAATGATAAAAATAAGCTGTAGTACTGGAAAAGGTCAGTTTAATTCAACTGGTGTTTTAGTCAGAGGTTTAATATTAATCATGAATCAGTTGTCTGCTTGTCCAGAAGTTTCCCTCAGTCTTATGTTGATCTTGCCACAGGTTGCCCTTTGAGATGAAAGCACCACACAAGTTCTTCATTTAATGTTATACTGAAGAACAAAAAGTTTGAAAGAGATAACAGCTTACATCAAAATCTGCTAAGAAAGCCAATGTCTAATAACTTGTTATTAATTTCAAGTGGAGAAACTTGATTCTCCAAATGGCCACCAAAACAGAGCTGATGAACATAATGCATTGTTATTCCCAATGGCATTGTGACTAGTCCTGTTTGTTCTAGTATCACAGCCCAGCTTCTAAGCCATAAACTGGTAATAAAACAATACCCCAAGGGCAAAATGGGAACAAATGTTATGAAGTGATAAAGCTATGCAAATATTCAGTGAATCCCTTAAAATACAACATTAGCCCACAAACGAAGAAGTATATATCCTGGAAAACCCACACTCTTCCACGAAAAACTATAGTGTATATCAAGATATTTTGATATGATTTTTCCAGTAATCAAGTACAGATATGAGAGTTGGACCGTAGTGAAGGCTGAGCACTGAGGAATTGATGCTTTTGAATTGTGGGGCTGTAGGGCTCTTGAGGGTCTCTTGGACTTCGGGGAGATCGGATCAGTCAATCCTGGAGAAAGTTAACCCTGAATGTTCATTGGAGGGACTGATTCTGAAGCTGAATCTTCAGTACTCTGGCCACCTGATGCAGACAGTTGACTCGTCTGGAAGGGCCTGATGCTGGGAGAGATTGAGGGCGGGATTAGGAGCAAGTGATAGAGGATGGGATGGTTTGATGGCATCGCCGACTCAATTGGGCATGAGTTTGCACAGACTCTGGGAGATGGTGAGGGACAGGGAAGCCTGGCATACTGATGTCTATGGGGTTGCAAAGAGTTGGATATGACTTAGTCACTGAACAAACAATAGCAAAGATATTTGGCATGGGCATAATCTTCCTAGTAGAGACAATATGGAAAAATTTCATAAACATTTTGCCTATGAATTTGAACTTGCTGCTAGAAAATCACAAATTGAACATAAAAAATTGTTATCTATAGCTCATATTGATTATAAGAATAAATAAAAAATCTAATTCTTAAAAAAAAAAAAAAAAAAAAGAAATGGAAACAAACTGACCCTGGAACTGAAGAGCAACTGGACTTTAAACAATCAAGATGATGCTGGTCGGACCACTGATGACCGATTTTGAGATGGCCATCGCAGCTGACGGTGATGTTCTGCATGTAGCCCCTCCCCCAGACAACCCTGAAGCTCCCCTTTAAAAGCTCTCACCCACTGACCAGCTATGGAGTGTTGGCCTTTGGGCACAAGTATGCCCTCTCCCTGGTTGCCAGCCGCCAGAAAGGAAAAAAAAAAAGCAAGATTTCCTTTCCACCAACCTTGCCTCCCAAGTATTGGCTTTCCAGCAGTGAGCCGCCAGACTGGACTTCACTACTAGGGTGTCCTCCTTAGTCCCCCAGCCAGACGGAGGGCCCCCTGGAGCCATGTATGCTGTTTCATTTGTCTTGCTGCCCAGCCCAAAACACAGAGTTGGACACATCAGAGGGAAGCTGTAAATGTTTGTCAAAGGAAGTGTTAACACTTAGTAACCTCTTAGAATTATAACATTTAAGCTGGCCTTAAATACCCTCTTTTGCAAATGAGGCAGAAAACCAGGAGAAATGAAAGGATTTGTGCAAAGTTGCCCACTTAGCGCCACTGATGGAAATAGAACAGATTCTTGGCCAAATGTGTTTTCTTCTCCATAAACCTGTGTCGGCCGTGCCAGCTTCCTGGAAGTCACACTCTCTGCCTCGAGAGGGGCCTCCTCATGGAGTCTTTGAGAAGACACGTCTTTGGGTCGACGGTCCTTCCCAGTATCCTTCGGTTGTGAACCTTACACACATATTCATCCTCTTCACTGTTTCCTCCAGGCAGATACAAGTGTAAAACTCTGGATTTCTGAAATAAACCCTTTTGTTTCTTCTATGTTTTGTATGTTTAAGTTATAAGCCACAGTGATTTTTTTTTTAAAGAATTGGCAGCTCATTTATCAGTTGAACTTTCTTTTGTGTTTTCATGTATCATCGATGGGCAGTTTAAACATGTTAAATACTTCGAACTGATCTTATAGTAAACTTCTGAAAGCTGTTATTTTGGC
>NW_017199220.1:0-7408 GCF_001704415.2 Capra hircus | reverse complement strand
GCTTTCCCGCAGGGCTGTCCCACGTTGCCGTGGTGTGAGTCGATCCTCGGCTTGAAAGTCGAGGCAGTGACAGGGAAAACAGGTTTCCTGGAATGAACTGAGACATCTGGGGATCTCTGGGAATGGTGGCACGACCCTGGAGTTCCTCTCGCCTTTCCTGTGGAGAGCGCCTCTTCTTGAGATGCCACGGGGAACGCCGGGAATTCTTTCCCACGCGGGATCCCTCCTCTCGATCTAGGAGGCGGAAACGGGGCTTCTCTGGATGAGGCGGGACTCTCGTGATTCCTTTCGAGTGGAGACGGGTATGTCGGGGAACTTCTTGAGTTGCAGCAAGGGTGTGGGACCTTTGGAAGTTCCAGAGGTTAGGTGTGATTAGCCTCGAGACGCCTCAGCGGAAATGGGCCTCATCTCGCCTGGAGGGGAGAACCTCCTGGATTTTCTCGAGTAGCGGCAGGTGCTCTCGACTTATGACGGGGACCTCAGGGACCCGCTCTGGTGGCCTCAGGAAAGGCCAGTCCCCATGCGAGTTGCTCGGGGGCCTCTCGGGATTCCTCTCCCGTCGATGCGGGCCTAAGCCTGCCGGGAGCCAGTGTGAGGAAGCCCGCCCGACAAGTTTATGAGGAGGAAGCTGACATAAGCAAGGCGTGCTCAGACTTCAGGAAACCCCTCTGGAAATTTTTAAGCATGTACCCCAACAAAAATCTGGTTTTTGTGCTCTGCTTTTTCACTCTTCTGACCTTTTCTTGGAAAAAGTCAATTCAGGGCGTTAGTCTTCTGCATTTGAAAGAGTGTTTCAATCAAAAACCCTCTGATGGCTTCTAGCCTGCCTGTAGGACTCGTACAGCTGCGCTTGTGATTGTTTGAGGCCTCCTGACCGCAGGAGGCACAGGAAGCTTAAAACATCCTAGGAATGCAGGAGCTTCCGAGGAGTCAAAAGCTTTAGAATAGGACTGATTAAAAGTTTCATTTTTGGGTCAATGCTTGCTGCCAAATTTTCATATCCTTTATTTTTAGATATAGTTGGTATATAGAAAAACAAGTAGTAGACCTGGTATTAGCAACATTAGATCTTTGAGTTAAGTACCTTCTTTGTTATAACCCACTGCACCTTTGTTCTATAGAGATGTAACTTTAATGCTTTAAGGAGATGCAGATTAAAGAAAAACACTTCAGGGGAAACAAAATTAACATTCATTAAGGAAGAGAGCCAAAAAGTGGTTAACAAGCCTCTTGGCCAGAAGATAATGTAAATCACCTGAGACCTTTTGTATACAAAATGATATACAGAAAGAATCTGGGTTGTGAACGCTACATAATTTTGTGTTATCCATTGATCTCCATGTTTTATCAAAAGTATAAAAGGCCTTCTGAACAATAAAGGAGGAGGCCAGGGGCCGGGGGCCAGTTTCTCGGACCAGCTTCTCGAACTAGTCTCTCAGCCTGGTTTCTTGGGACTCTGGCTCCCCCGTGTCTTTCTCTCTCTTTCTTCTTCTCTACCTTTCCTTCTCTCTGCTCTTTACTTTAACTTCAGGCTGAATCTCCACCTGGAGTGCGGAGGCTCGCCAGGTCTACTTACTTGCCCCGGCTGTTAAGACCCGCACGAAAGGGAGCTTAAGGCGAGGCACCCTTAGATATTCAAGCGGGCGCCGGTGGCCCAACGTAGGTGGTGTGCAAATTCCTTGTCTGGAATTTTATTGGCCTTCCGCGTAAACCAAGCTATTCAGCCCTCTTCCTCCACTTAATCTTCTTACTACACTATAGTTTCCTAATCTAATCTTACATTAATAAATAAACAAGTCTTTCCACGCCAACGCCGTTCACCGTTCGAATTCCCTGGATCCACCGGGGCTGGACCCCGGCATAAGACCTTGTGTGGAGTCGGTGCCGGAAGCTGAGGATTCCTCTCCAGTGCTGACATGGATCTTGGGGTACTTCTGAAGTCTCCCCAGGGGAGTCAGTCTTCGTCGCGAGTGGGGGCATGCACGTGCGCTTTCCTCCCGAGCTGTAGCAGCAGTGTCATGCTCCCCTTCGCGTGGATCAAGGATCTGTGGCTTTCCACGAGGCTTTCCCTCGAGGCTTTCCACGAGGCTTTCCCGCAAGGCTTTCCCGCAGGCTGTCCCACGTGCCACCGTGGTGTGAGTCGATCCTCGGCTTGAAAGTCGAGGCAGTACAGGGAAAACAGGTTTCCCTGGAATGAACTGAGACATCTGGGGGATTCTGGGAATGGTGGCACGACCCTGGAGTTCCTCTCGCCTTTCCTGTGGAGAGCGCCTCTTCTTGAGATGCCACGGGAACGCCGGGAATTCTTTCCCGACCACGCAGGGAAAGGATCCCTCCTCTCGATCTGGGAGGCGGAAACGGGGCTTCTCTGGATGAGGGCGGGACTCTCGTGATTCCTTTCGAGTGGAGACGGGTAATGTCGGGGAACTTCTTGAGTTGCAGCAAGGGTGTGAAGGACCCTTTGGAAGTTCCAGAGGTTAGGTGTGATTAGCCTGCGAGACGCCTCAGCGGAAATGGGCCTCATCTCGCCTGGAGGGGAGAACCTCCTGGATTTTCTCGAGTAGCGGCAGGTGCTCTCGACTTATGACGGGGACCTCAGGGACCCGCTCTGGTGGCTCAGGAAAGGCCAGTCCCCATGCGAGTTGCTCGGGGGCCTCTCGGGATTCCTCTCCCGTCGATGCCGGGGGCCTAAGCCTGCCGGGAGCCAGTGTGAGGAAGCCCGCCCGTTGACAAGTTTATGAGGAAGGAAGCTGACATAAGCAAGGCGTGCTCAGACTTCAGGAACCCCTCTGGAAATTTTTAAGCATGTACCCCAACAAAAATCTTGCCGGTTTTTGTGGCTCTGCTTTTTCACTCTTCTGACCTTTTCTGGGAAAAAGTCAATTCAGGGCGTTAGGTCTTCTGCATTTGAAAGAGTGTTTCAATCCAAAAACCCTCTGATGGCTTTCTAGCCTGCCTGTAGGACTCGTACAGCTGCGCTTGTGATTGTTTGAGGCCTCCTGACCGCAGGAGGCACAGGAAGCTTAAAACATCCTAGGAATGCAGGAGCTTCCGAGGAGTCAAAAGCTTTAGAATAGGACTGATTAAAAGTTTCATTTTTTGGGTCAATGCTTGCTGCCAAATTTTTCATATCCTTTATTTTTAGATATAGTTGGTATATAGAAAAACAAGTAGTAGACCTGGTATTAGCAACATTAGATCTTTGAGTTAAGTACCTTCTTTGTTATAACCCACTGCACCTTTGTTCTATAGAGATGTAACTTTAATGGCTTTAAGGAGATGCAGATTAAAGAAAAACACTTCAGGGGAAACAAAATTAACATTCATTAAGGAAGAGAGCCAAAAAGTGGTAACAAGCCTCTTGGCCAGAAGATAATGTAAATCACCTGAGACCTTTTGTATACAAAATGATATACAGAAAGAATCTGGGTTGTGAACGCTACATAATTTTGTGTTATCCATTGATCTCCATGTTTTATCAAAAGTATAAAAGGCCTTCTGAACAATAAAGGAGGAGGCCAGGGGCCGGGGGCCAGTTTCTCGGACCAGCTTCTCGAACTAGTCTCTCAGCCTGGTTTCTTGGGACTCTGGCTCCCCCCGTGTCTTTCTCTCTCTTTCTTCTTCTCTACCTTTCCTTCTCTCTGCTCTTTACTTTAACTTCAGGCTGAATCTCCACCTGGAGTGCGGAGGCTCGCCAGGTCTACTTACTTGCCCCGGCTGTTAAGACCCGCACGAAAGGGAGCTTAAGGCGAGGCACCCTTAGATATTCAAGCGGGCGCCGGTGGCCCAACGTAGGTGGTGCAAATTCCTTGTCTGGAATTTTATTGGCCTTCCGCGTAAACCAAGCTATTCAGCCCTCTTCCTCCACTTAATCTTCTTACTACACTATAGTTTCCTAATCTAATCTTACATTAATAAATAAACAAGTCTTTCCACGCCAACGCCGACCACCCTTCGAATTCCCTGGATCCACCGGGGCTGGACCCCGGCATAAGACCTTGTGTGGAGTCAGTGCCGGAACCTGAGGAATCCTCTCCAGTGCTGACATGGATCTTGGGGTACTTCTGAAGTCTCCCAGGGGAGTCAGTCTTCGTCGCGAGTGGGGCATGCACGTGCGCTTTCCTCCCGAGCTGTAGCAGCAGTGTCATGCTCCCTTCGCGTGGATCAAGGATCTGTGGCTTTCCCACGAGGCTTTCCCTCGAGGCTTTCCCACGAGGCTTTCCCGCAAGGCTTTCCCGCAGGGCTGTCCCACGTGCCACCGTGGTGTGAGTCGATCCTCGGCTTGAAAGTCGAGGGCAGTACAGGGAAAACAGGTTTCCCTGGAATGAACTGAGACATCTGGGGGACTCTGGGAATGGTGGCACGACCCTGGAGTTCCTCTCGCCTTTCCTGTGGAGAGCGCCTCTTCTTGAGATGCCACGGGAACGCCGGGAATTCTTTCCCGACCACGCAGGGAAAGGATCCCTCCTCTCGATCTGGGAGGCGGAAACGGGGCTTCTCTGGATGAGGGCGGGACTCTCGTGATTCCTTTCGAGTGGAGACGGGTATGTCGGGGAACTTCTTGAGTTGCAGCAAGGGTGTGAAGGACCCTTTGGAAGTTCCAGAGGTTAGGTGTGATTAGCCTCGAGACGCCTCAGCGGAAATGGGCCTCATCTCGCCTGGAGGGGAGAACCTCCTGGATTTTCTCGAGTAGCGGCAGGTGCTCTCGACTTATGACGGGGACCTCAGGGACCCGCTCTGGTGGCCTCAGGAAAGGCCAGTCCCCATGCGAGTTGCTCGGGGGCCTCTCGGGATTCCTCTCCCGTCGATGCCGGGCCTAAGCCTGCCGGGAGCCAGTGTGAGGAAGCCCGCCCGTGACAAGTTTATGAGGAAGGAAGCTGACATAAGCAAGGCGTGCTCAGACTTCAGGAACCCCTCTGGAAATTTTTAAGCATGTACCCCAACAAAAATCTGCCGGTTTTTGTGCTCTGCTTTTTCACTCTTCTGACCTTTTCTGGAAAAAGTCAATTCAGGGCGTTAGTCTTCTGCATTTGAAAGAGTGTTTCAATCCAAAAACCCTCTGATGGCTTTCTAGCCTGCCTGTAGGACTCGTACAGCTGCGCTTGTGATTGTTTGAGGCCTCCTGACCGCAGAGGCACAGGAAGCTTAAAACATCCTAGGAATGCAGGAGCTTCCGAGGAGTCAAAAGCTTTAGAATAGGACTGATTAAAAGTTTCATTTTTTGGGTCAATGCTTGCTGCCAAATTTTCATATCCTTTATTTTTAGATATAGTTGGTATATAGAAAAACAAGTAGTAGACCTGGTATTAGCAACATTAGATCTTTGAGTTAAGTACCTTCTTTGTTATAACCCACTGCACCTTTGTTCTATAGAGATGTAACTTTAATGCTTTAAGGAGATGCAGATTAAAGAAAACACTTCAGGGGAAACAAAATTAACATTCATTAAGGAAGAGAGCCAAAAAGTGTTAACAAGCCTCTTGGCCAGAAGATAATGTAAATCACCTGAGACCTTTTGTATACAAAATGATATACAGAAAGAATCTGGGTTGTGAACGCTACATAATTTTGTGTTATCCATTGATCTCCATGTTTTATCAAAAGTATAAAAGGCCTTCTGAACAATAAAGGAGGAGGCCAGGGGCCGGGGCCAGTTTCTCGGACCAGCTTCTCGAACTAGTCTCTCAGCCTGGTTTCTTGGGACTCTGGCTCCCCCCGTGTCTTTCTCTCTCTTTCTTCTTCTCTACCTTTCCTTCTCTCTGCTCTTTACTTTAACTTCAGGCTGAATCTCCACCTGGAGTGCGGAGGCTCGCCAGGTCTACTTACTTGCCCCGGCTGTTAAGACCCGCACGAAAGGGAGCTTAAGGCGAGGCACCCTTAGATATTCAAGCGGGCGCCGGTGGCCCAACGTAGGTGGTGCAAATTCCTTGTCTGGAATTTTATTGGCCTTCCGCGTAAACCAAGCTATTCAGCCCTCTTCCTCCACTTAATCTTCTTACTACACTATAGTTTCCTAATCTAATCTTACATTAATAAATAAACAAGTCTTTCCACGCCAACGCCGACCACCCTTCGAATTCCCTGGATCCACCGGGGCTGGACCCCGGCATAAGACCTTGTGTGGAGTCGGTGCCGGAAGCTGAGGATTCCTCTCCAGTGCTGACATGGATCTTGGGGTACTTCTGAAGTCTCCCCAGGGGAGTCAGTCTTCGTCGCGAGTGGGGCATGCACGTGCGCTTTCCTCCCGAGCTGTAGCAGCAGTGTCACGCTTCCCTTCGCGTGGATCAAGGGATCTGTGGCTTTCCCTCGAGGCTTTCCCACGAGGCTTTCCCACAGGGCTGTCCCACGTGCCACCGTGGTGTGAGTCGATCCTCGGCTTGAAAGTTGAGGCAGTGCAGGGAAAACAGGTTTCCCTGGAATGGATTGAGACATCTGGGGGACTCTGGGAATGGTGGCACGACCCTGGAGTTCCTCCCCCTTTCCTGTGGAGAGTGCCTCCTCTTGAGATGCGTCGGGAACGCCGGGAATTCTTTCCTGAACAGGCAGGGAAAGGATCCCTACTCTCGAGCTAGGAGGCGGAAACGGGGCTCCTCTGGATGTGGGCGGGACTCTCGTGCTTCCTCTCGAGTGGAGACGGGTATTTTGGGGATCTTCTTGAGTTGCAGCAAGGGTGTGAAGGACCCATAGGAAGTTCCAGAGGTTAGGTGTGATTAGCCTCGAGACGCCTCAGAGGAAATGGGCCTCATCTCGCCTGGAGGGGAGAACCTCCTGGATTTTCTCGAGTTGCGGCAGGTGCTCTCGACTTACGACGGGGACCTCAGGAACCCGCTCTGGTGGCCTCAGGAAAGGCCAGTCCCCATTCGTGATGCTCGGTGGTCTCTCGGGATTCCTCTCCCGTCGATGCCCGGGCCTAAGACCTTGTGTGGAGTCAGTCCCGGAACCTGAGGATTCCTCTCCAGTGCTGACATGGATCTTGGGGTACTTCTGGAGTCTCCCCAGGGGAGTCAGATCTCGTCTTGAGTGGCGGCATGCACGTTCGCTTTCCTCCCGAGCTGTAGCAGCATTTTCAAGCTTCCCTTCGAGTGGATCAAGGCATCTGTGGATTTCCCTCGAGGCTTTCCCACGAGGCTTTCTCTCGAGGCTTTCCCACAGGGCTGTCCCACGTGCCACCGTGGTGTGACTCTATCCTCGGATTGAAAGTCGAGGCAGTGCAGGGAAAACAGGTTTCCCTGGAATTGACTGAGACATCCGGGGGACTCTGGGAATGATGGCACGACCTGGAGTTCCTCTCACCTTTACTGTTTTAGAGCGCCTCCTCTTGAGATGCGATGGAATGCCAGGAATTCTTCCCGACCAGTAGGGAAAGGATCCCTCTTCTCGAGCACGAGCCGGAAAAGGACTGGATGTC
>NW_017199219.1:0-7408 GCF_001704415.2 Capra hircus | reverse complement strand
GCCACTCTCCCCATGCGAGTTGCTCGGGTCCTCTAGGGATTCTCTCCGTCGATGCCGGGCCCTAAGACCTTGTGTGGAGTCGGTGCCGGAACCTGAGGATTCCTCTCCATTGCTGACATGGATCTCGGGTACTTCTGGAGTCTCCCAAGGGGAGTCAGTCCTCGTCTCGAGTGGGGCATGCATGAGCGCTTTTGTCCCGAGCTGTAGCAGCAATGTCACACTTCTATTCGCGGTGGATCAAGGGATCTGTGGCTTTCCCTCGAGGCTTTCCCACAAGGCTTTCCCACGAGGATTTCCCAAATGGCTGTCCCACGTGCCACCATGGTGTTGTCGATCCTGGGCTTGAAAGTCGAGGAATTGCAGGGAGAACAGGTTTCCCTGGAATGGACTGAGACATGTGGGGGTCTCTGGGAATGGTGGCACGACCCCTGGAGTTCCTCTCGCCTTTCCTGTGAGAGCGCCTCTTCTTGACATGCTATGGGAACGCCGGAATTCTTTCCGACCACAGGGAAAGGATCCCTCCTCTCGAGCTATGAGGCAGACACTGGGCTCCTCTGGATGTGGGCGGGACTGTCGTGCTTCCTCTCCAATGGGAGACAGGTATGTCGGGGAACTACTTGAGTTGCAGTAAGGGTGTGAAGGACCCTTTGGAAGTTTCAGAGGTTAGGTGTGATTAGCCTCGAGACACCTCAGCGGAAATGGGCCTCATCTCGCCTGATGGGGGAACCTCCTGGATTTTCTCGAGTGTCAGCAGGTGCTCTCGACCTAGACGGGGACCACAGGGACCCGCTCTGCTGGCCTCAGGAAAGCCACTCCCCATGCAAGTTGCTCGGGGGCCTCTAGGGATTCCTCTCCCGTCGATGCCGGGGCCTAAGACCTTGTGTGGAGTAGGTTCCGGAACCAGAGGATTCCTCTCCAGTGCTGACATGGATCTTGGGGTACTTCTGGAGTCTCCCCAGGGGAGTCAGTCCTCGTCTCGAATGGGGCATGGACGCGGGCTTTCCTCCCGAGCTGTAGCAGCATTGTCACGCTTCCGCTTCGCGTGGATAAAGGGATGCTGTTGCTTTCCCTCGATGCTTTCCCACGAGGCTTTCCCACGAGGATTTCCCACAGGGCCGTCCCACGTGCCACCGTGGTGTGAGTCGATCCTCGCTTGAAAGTCGAGGCAGTGCAGGGAAAACAGGTTTCCCTAGAAATGGACTGAGACATCTGGGGGACTCTGGGAATGGTTGCACGACTCTGGAGTTCCTTTCGCCTTTCCTGTGGAGAGCGCTCCACTTGAGATGCGACGGGAACGTCGGGAATTCTTTCCCGCCACGCAGGGAATGGATCCCTCCTCTCGAGCTAGCAGGCCGAAACGGGGCTCCTTGATGTGGGCGGGACTCTCGTGCTTCCTCTCGAGTGAGACGGGTATCGGGGAACTTCTTGAGTTGCAGTAAGGGTGTGAAGGACCCTTTGGAAAGTTCAAGAGGTTAGGTGTGATTTGCCTCGAAACGCCTCAGCGGAAACGGGCTTCTTCTCGTCTGAGGGAAGAACCTCCTGGATGTTCTCGAGTTGCGGCAGGTGCTCTCGACTTACGACGGGGACCTCAGGGACCCGCTCTGGTGGCCTCAGGAAAGGCCAGTCCCCTTGAAAGTTGCTCGGGGCCCTCTCGGGATTCCCTCTCCGTCGATGCCGGGGCCTCAGACCTTGTGTGGAGTGGTGCCGGAACCTGAGGATTCCTCTCCAGTGCTGACATGGACTTGGGGTACTTCTGGAGTCTCCCGCGGGGAGTCCGTCCTCGTCCGAGTGGGGGGCATGCTCGTGCGCTTTCCTCCCGAGCTGTAGCAGCAGTGTCACGCTTCATTTCGCGTGGATCAAGGGATCTGTGGCTTTCCCTCGAGGCTTTCCCATGAGGCTTCCCACGAATCTTTCCCACAGGGCTCTCCCACGAGCCACCGTGGTGTGAGTCCGATCCTCGGTTTGAAAGTCGAGGCAGTGCAGGGAAAACAGGTTTCCCTGGAATGGACTGAGACATCTGGGGGACTCTGGGAATGTGGCACGACCATGGAGATCCTCTCGACTTTCCTGTGGAGAGCGCCTCCACTTGAGATGCGACGGGAACGCCGGGAATTCTTTCCCGACCACACAGGGAAAGGATCCCTCACCTCGAGCTAGGAGGCGGAAACGGGGCTCCTCTGGAATGTGGGCGGAACTCTCGTGCTTCCTCTCGAGTCGAAGACGGGTTTGTCGGGGAACTTCTTGAGTTGCAGCAAGGGCGTGAAGGACGCCTTTGGAAGTTCCAGAGGTTAGGTGTGATTAGCCTCGAAACGCCTCAGCGGAAATGGGCCTCATCTCGCCTGGATGGGGGAACCTCCTGGATTTTCTCGAGTGTCAGCAGGTGCTCTAGACCTAGGACGGGGACCACAGGGACCCACTCTGCTGGCCTCAGGAAAGGCCAGTCCCCATGCGAGTTGCTCCGGGGCCTCTAGGGATTCCTCTCCCGTCGGTTCCGGGGCCTAAGAGCTTGTGTGGAGTAGGTGCCGGAACTAGAGGATTCCTCTCCAGTGCTGACATGGATCTTGGGGTACTTCTGGAGTCTCCCAAGGGGAGTCAGTCCTCGTCTCGAATGGGGGCATGCACGTGGGCATTTCTCCGAGCTGTAGCAGCACTGTCACGCTTCCCTCCGCGTGGATCAAGGGATCTGTGGCTTTCCCTCGAGGCTTTCCCACGAGGCCTTCCACAGGGCTGTCCCACGTTCCACCGTGGTGTGAGTCGATCCTCGCTTGAAAGTCGAGGCAGTGAAGGGAAAACAGGCTTCCCTGGAATGGACTGAGACATCTGGGGGACTCTGGGAATGCTGGCACGACCCTGGAGTTCCTCTCGCCTTTCCTGTGGAGAGCGCCTCTCTTGAGATGCAACGGGAACGCCGGGATTCGTTCCCGACACGCAGGGGGAAGTATCACTCCATTCGATCTAGGAGGCCGAAACGGGGCTCCTTGGATGTGGCGGAACTCTCGTGCTTCCACTCAATTGGAGACGGGTATGTCGGGGAAATTCTTGAGTTGCAGAAAGGGTGTGAAGGACCCTTTGGAAGTTCCAGAGGTTAGGTGTGATTTGCCTCGAAACGCCCTCAGCGGAAACGGGCCTCATCTCGCCTGGAGGGGAGAACCTCCTGGATTTTACTCGAGTTCGGCAGGTGCTCTCGACTTACACGGGGACCTACACGGACCCGCCTCTGCTGGCCTCAGGAAAGGCCAGTCCCCATGCGAGTTGCTCGGGGGCCTCTAGGGATTCCTCTCCCGTCGATGCAGGGGCCTAAGACCTTGTGTGGAGTCGGTGGCCGGAACCTGAGGATTCCTCTCCAGTGCTGACATGGATCTTGGGTACTTCTGGACGTCTCCACAGTGGAGTCAGTCCTCGTACTCCGAGTGGGGCATGCACGTAAGCGCATTTCCTCCGAGCTGTAGCAGCAGTGTCACACTTCTATTCGGCGTGGATCAAGGGATCCTTGTGGCTTTTCCCTCGAGGCTTTCCCACAAGGCTTTCCCACGAGGACTTCCCACATGGCTGTCCCACGTGCCAGCGTGGTGTGAGTCGATCCTGGCTTGAAAGTCGAGGAATTACAGGGAGAACAGGTTTCCCTGGAATGGACTGAGACATGTGGGGGACTCTGGAATGGTGGCACGACCCTGGAGTTCCTCTCGCCTTTCCTGTGGAGAGCGCCTCTTCTTGACATGCTGGGAACGCCGGGAATTCTTTCCCGAGCACGCAGGGAAAGGATCCCTCCTCTCGAGCTAGGAGGCAGACACTGGGTCCTCTGGATGTGGGCGGGACTCTCGTGCTTCCTCTCGAATGGAGACGGGCATGTCGGGAACTACTTGAGTTGCAGTAAGGGTGTGAAGGACCCTTTGGAAGTTTCAGAGGTTAGGTGTGATTAGCCTCGAGACACCTCAGCGGAAATGGGCCTCATCTCGCCTGGATGGGAACCCTCCTGGATTTTCTCGAGTGTCGGCAGGTGCCCTCTCGACTTACGGACGGGGACCTCAGGGACCCGCTCTGGTGGCCTCAGGAAAGGCCAGTCCCCATGCGAGTTGCATGGGGCCGCTCGGGATTCCTCTCCCGACGATGCCGGGGCTAAGATCTTGTGTGGAGTGGGTGGCGGAACCTGAGGATTCCTCTTCAGTGCTGACATGGATCTTGGGATACTTCTGGAGTCTCCCCAGGGGAGTCAGTCCTCGTCACGAGGTGGGGCATTCACGTGCGCTTTCCTCCCGAGGTGTAGCAGGCAGTGTCACGCTTCCCTTCGCGTGGATCAAGGGATCTGTGGCTTTCCCTCTTGGCTTTCCCACCAGGATTTCACACAGGGCTGTCCCACGTTCCACCGTGGTGTGAGTCGATCCTCGGGTTGAAAGTCGAGGAAGTGTAGCGGAAAACAGGTTTCCCTGGAATGGACTGAGACATCTGGGGGACTCTGGGAATGGTGGCACGACCCTGGAATTCCTGTTGCCTTTTCCTGTGGAGAGCGCCTCCTCTTGAGATGCGATGGAACGCCGGGAATTCTTTCACGTCCACGAAGGGAAAAGGATCCCTTCCCTCGATCTAGGAGGCGGAAACGGTGCTCCTCTGGATGTGGGCGGGACTCTCGTGCTTCCTCTCGAGTGGAGACGGGTATGTCGTGGAACTTCTTGAGTTGCAGCAAGGGTGTGAAGGACCTTTTGAAGTTCCAGAGGTTAGGTGTGATTAGCCTCGAGACGCCTCAGCGGAATGGGACTCAGCTCGCCTGGAGGGGAGAACCTCCTGGATTTTATCGAGTTGCGGCAGGTGCTCTCGACTTACGACGGGGACCTCAGGGACCCGCTGTGGTGGCCTCAGGAAAGGCCAGTCCCCATGCGAGTTGCTCTGGTCCTCTCGGGATTCCTCTCCCGTCAGATGCCGGGGCCTAAGATCTTGTGTGGAGTCGGTGCTGGAACCTGAGGATTCCTCTCCAGTGCTGACATGGATCTTGGGGGACTTCTGGCGTCTCCCAGTGCAGTCAGACCTCTACTCGAGTGGGGCATGCACGTGCGCTTTCCTTCCGAGCTCTAGCAGCAGTGTCGCACTTCCCTTCGGGTGGATCAAGGGATCAGGAGCTTTCCCGCCAGGCTTTCACACGAGGCTTTCCCACGAGGCTTTCCCACGAGGCTTTCCCACGGGGCTGTCCCACGTGACACCGTGGTGTGAGTCCATCCTCGGCTTGAAAGTCGAGGCAGTGCAGGGAAAACAGTTTTCCCTGGAATGGACTGAGACATCCAGGGTCTCTGGGAATGGTGGCACGACCCAGGAGTTCCTCTCTCCTTTCCTGTGGAGAGCGCCTCCTCTTGAGATGCAACGGGAACACCGGGAATTCTTTCCCGACCACGCAGGGAAAGGATCCCTCCTCTCGAGCTAGGAGGCGGAAACGGGGCTCCTCTGGATGTGGGCGGGACTCTCGTGCTTCCTCTCGAGTGGAGTCGGGTATGTCGGGGAACTTCTTGAGTTGCAGAAAGGGTGTGAAGGACCCTGTGGAAGTTCCAGAGGTTAGGTGTGATTATCCTCGAGACGCCTCAGCGGAAATGGGCCTCATCTCGCCTGGAGGGAAGAACCTCCTGGATTTTCTCGAGTTGCGGCAGGTGCTCTCGACTTACGACGGGGACCTCAGGGACCCGCTGTGGTGGCCTCAGGAAAGGCCAGTCCCCATGCGAGTTGCTCGGGGGCCTCTCGGGATTCCTCTCCCTTCGATACCGGGGTCTAAGACCTTGTGTGGAGTCGGTGCCGGAACCTGAGACTTCCTCTCCAGTGCTGACATGGATCTTGGGGTACATCTGGAGTCTCCCCAGGGGAGTCAGTCCTCGTCCCGAGTGGGGGCATGCACGTGCCGCTCTCCTCCCGAGCTGTAGCAGCCAGTGTCACGCTTCCCTTCCCGTGGATCAAGGGATCTGTGGCTTTCCCTCGAGGCTTTTCCACGAGGCTTTCCCACGAGGCTTTCCCACAGGGCTGTCCCACGTTCCACCATGGTGTGAGTCGATCCTCGGCTGAACGTCGAGACAGTGCAGGGAAAACAGGTTTCCCTGGAATGGACTGAGACATCTGGGGACTCTGGGAATGATGGCACGACCCTGGAGTTCCTCTCGCCATTCCTGTGGAGAGGGCCTCCTCTTGACATGCCATGGGAAATCCAGGAATTCTTTCCCGACAACGCAGGGAAAGTATCCCTCCTCTCTACCAAGGAGAGCGGAAACGGGGCTCCTCTGGGATGTGGGCGGGACTCTCGTGGTTCCTGTCGAGTGGAGACGGGCATGTTGGGGAAGTTCTTGAGTTGCAGCAAGGGTGTGAAGGACCCTTTGGAAGTTCCAGAGTTTAGGTGTGATTAGCCTCGAGATGCCCTCAGCGGAAATGGGCCTCATCTCGCCAGGAGAGGAGAACCTCCTGGATTTTCTCGAGTTGCGGCAGGTGCTCCTCGACTTACGACGGGGACATCATGGACCCACTCTTGTGGCCTCACGAAAGGCCAGTCCCCATGCGAGTTGCTCATGGGCCTATCGGGATTCCTCTCCCATTGATGCCGGGACCTAAGATCTTGTGTGGAGTCTGTGCCAAAACCTGAGGATTCCTCTCCATTGCTGACTTGTATCTTGGGGTACTTCTGGAGTCTCCCCAGGGATTTAGTCCTCGTCTCAAGTGGGGGCATGCACTGCACTTTCCTCCGAGCTGTAGCAGCAGTGTTGAGCTTCCCTTCGAGAGTATCAAGGGATCTGTGGCTTTCCCTCGAGGCTTTCCCACGACACTTTCCCACGACGCTTTCGCACCAGGCTTTCCCACGAGGATTTCCCACAGTGATGTCCCACGTGCCACAGTGGTGTCAGTCGATCCTCGGTTTGAAAGTCGAGGCAGTGCCTGGGAAACAGGCTTCCCTGGAATGGACTGAGACATCTGGGGACTCTAGGAATGGTGGCACGACCCTGGATTTCCTCTCGCCTTTCCTGTGTAAAGCGCCCCCCTCTTGAGATGTGACGGGAACGCCGGGAATTCTTTTCCGAACACGCAGGGAAAGGATCCCTCCTGTCGGGCTAGGAGGAGGAAAAGGGCTCCTCTGGATGTAGGCGGACTCTCGTGCTCCTCTCGAGTGGAGACGGGAATCTCGCGGAACTTTTGATTTGGAGCAAGGGTGTGAAGGACCCTTTGGAAGTTCCAGAGTTTAGGTGAGAATAGCCTCGAGACGCCTCAGCGGAAATGGGCCTCATCTCGCCTGGAGGGGAGAAGCTCCTGGATTTTCTCGAGTTGCAGCAGGTGCTCTCGACTTAAGACGGGGACCTCAGGGACCCGCTCTGGTGGCCTCGGGAAAGGCCAGTCCCCATGCGAGTTGCTCGGGGGCCCTCTCGGGATTCCTCTCCCATCGATGCCAGGGCTC
>NW_017199218.1:0-7408 GCF_001704415.2 Capra hircus | reverse complement strand
TGAGACATCTGGGGACTCTGGAATGGTGGCACGACCCTGGAGTTCCTCTCGCCTTTTCCTGTGGAGAGCGCCTCTCTTGAGTTGCGACGGGAACGCGGGGAATTCTTTCCGACCACGATGGGAAAGGATCCCTCCTCTCGAGCTTGGAGGCGGAAATGGGGCTCCTTTGGATGTGGGGGGAACTCTCGTGCTTTCTCTCAATTGGAGCCGGGTATGTCGGGGAACTTCTTGAGTTGCAGCAAGGGTGTGAAGGACCCTTGGAAGTTCCAGAGGTTAGGTGTGATTAGCCTCGAGACGCCTCAGCGGAAATGGGCCTCATCTCGCCTGGAGGGGAGAACCTCCTGGATTTCTCGAGTTGCGGCAGGTGCTCTCGACTTACGACGGGGACCTCAGGGACCCGCTCTGGTGGCCTCAGGAAAGGCCAGTCCCCATGCGAGTTGCTCGGGGGCCTCTCGGGATTCTCTCCCGTCGATGCCGGGCCTAAGACCTTGTGTGGAGTCGGTGCCGGAACCTGAGGATTCCTCTCCAGTGCTGACATGGATCTTGGGGTACTTCTGGAGTCCCCAGGGGAGTCAGTCCTCGTCTCGAGTGGGGGCATGCACGTGCGCTTTCCTCCCGAGCTGTAGCAGCAGTGTCACGCTTCCTTCGCGTGGATCAAGGGATCAGGGCTTTCCCTCGAGGCTTTCCACGAGGCTTTCCCACGAGGCTTTCCCACAGGCTGCCACGTGCCACCGTGGTGTGAGTCGATCCTCGGCTTGAAAGTCGAGGCAGTGCAGGGAAAACAGGTTTCCCTGGAATGGACTGAGACATCTGGGGACTCTGGAATGGTGGCACGACCCTGGAGTTCCTCTCGCCTTTCCTGTGGAGAGCGCCTCCTCTTGAGATGCGACGGGAACGCCAGGAATTCTTTCCCGACCACGCAGGGAAAGGATCCCTCCTCTCGAGCTAGGAGGCGAAAGGGGCTCCTCTGGATGTGGGCGGGACTCTCGTGCTTCCTCTCGAGTGGAGACGGGTATGTCGGGGAACTTCTTGAGTTGCAGCAAGGGGGTGTGAAGGACCCTTTGGAAGTTCCAGAGGTTAGGTGTGATTAGCCTCGAGACGCCTCAGCGGAAATGGGCCTCATCTCGCCTGGAGGGAGAACCTCCTGGATTTTCTCGAGTTGCGGCAGGTGCTCTCGACTTACGACGGGGACCTCAGGGACCCGCTCTGGTGGCCTCAAGAAAGGCCAGTCCCCATGCGAGTTGCTGGGGGCCTCTCGGGATTCCTTCCCGTCGATGCCGGGGCCTAAGACCTTTGTGGAGTCGGTGCCGGAACCTGAGATTCCTCTCCAGTGCTGACATGATCTTGGGGTACTTCTGGAGTCTCCCCAGGGGAGTCAGTCCTCGTCTCGAGTGGGGGCATGCACGTGCGCTTTCCTCCCGAGCTGTAGCAGCAGTGTCACGCTTCCCTTCGCGGATCAGGGATCAGGGCTTTCCCTCGAGGCTTTCCCACGAGGCTTTCCACAGCTTTCCCACAGGGCTGTCCACGTGCCACCGTGGTGTGAGTCGATCCTCGGCTTGAAAGTCGAGGCAGTGCAGGGAAAACAGGTTTCCCTGGAATGGACTGAGACATCTGGGGGACTCTGGGAATGGTGGCACGACCCTGGAGTTCTCTCGCCTTTCCTGTGGAGAGCGCCTCCTCTTGAGATGCGACGGGAACCGGGAATCTTTCCCGACCACGCAGGGAAAGGATCCCTCCTCTCGAGCTAGGAGGGGGGAAACGGGGCTCCTCTGGATGTGGCGGACTCTCGTGCTTCTCTCGAGTGGAGACGGTATATGTCGGGGAACTTCTTGAGTTGCAGCAAGGGTGTGAAGGACCCTTTGGAAGTTCCAGAGGTTAGGTGTGATTAGCCTCGAGACGCCTCAGCGGAAATGGGCCTCATCTCGCCTGGAGGGAGAACCTCCTGGATTTTCTCGAGTTGCGGCAGGTGCTCTCGACTTACGACGGGGACCTCAGGGACCCGCTCTGGTGGCCTCAGGAAAGGCCAGTCCCCATGCGAGTTGCTGGGGCCTCTCGGGATTCCTCTCCGTCGATGCCGGGGCCTAAGACCTTGTGTGGAGTCGGTGCCGGAACCTGAGGATTCCTCTCCAGTGCTGACATGGATCTTGGGTACTTCTGGAGTCTCCCCAGGGGAGTCAGTCCTCGTCTCGAGTGGGGCATGCACGTGCGCTTTCCTCCGAGCTGTAGCAGCAGCTTCCTTCGCGTGGATCAAGGGATCTGTGGCTTTCCCTCGAGGCTTTCCCACGAGGCTTCCCACGAGGCTTTCCCACAGGGCTGTCCACGTGCCACCGTGGTGTGAGTCGATCCTCGGCTTGAAAGTCGAGGCAGTGCAGGGAAAACAGGTTTCCCTGGAATGGACTGAGACATCTGGGGGACTCTGGGAATGGTGGCACGACCCTGGAGTTCCTCTCGCCTTTCCTGTGGAGAGCGCCTCCTCTTGAGATGCGACGGGAACGGGAATTCTTTCCCGACCACGCAGGGAAAGGATCCCTCCTCTCGAGCTAGGAGGCGGAAACGGGGCTCTCTGGATGTGGGCGGGACTCGTGCTTCCTCTCGAGTGGAGACGGGTATGTCGGGGAACTTCTTGAGTTGCAGCAAGGGTGTGAAGGACCCTTTGGAAGTTCCAGAGGTTAGGTGTGATTAGCCTCGAGACGCCTCAGCGGAAATGGGCCTCATCTCGCCTGGAGGGGAGAACCTCCTGGATTTTCTCGAGTTGCGGCAGGTGCTCTCGACTTACGACGGGGACCTCAGGGACCCGCTCTGGTGGCCTCAGGAAAGGCCAGTCCCCATGCGAGTTGCTCGGGCCTCTCGGGATTCCTCTCCGTCGATGCCGGGGCCTAAGACCTTGTGTGGAGTCGGTGCCGGAACCTGAGGATTCCTCTCCAGTGCTGACATGGATCTTGGGGTACTTCTGGAGTCTCCCCAGGGGAGTCAGTCCTCGTCTCGAGTGGGGCATGCACGTGCGCTTTCCTCCGAGCTGTAGCAGCAGTGTCACGCTTCCCTTCGCGTGGATCAAGGATCTGTGGCTTTCCCTCGAGGAGGGAGGCTTTCCCACAGGGCTGTCCCACGTGCCACCGTGTGTGAGTCGATCCTCGGCTTGAAAGTCGAGGCAGTGCAGGAAAACATGGAATGGACTGAGACATCTGGGGACTCTGGGAATGGTGGCACGACCCTGGAGTTCCTCTCGCCTTTCCTGTTCCTCCAAGCTCGGGCTATCGCATCTCTCTCACAGGAAAGGCGAGAGGAACTCCACACCATTCCCAGAGTCCCCAGATGTCTCAGTCCATTCCAGGGAAACCTGTTTTCCCTGCACTGCCTCGACTTTCAAGCCGAGGATCGACTCACACCACGGTGGCACGTGGACAGCCCTGTGGGAAAGCCTCCGAAAGCCTCGAGGGAAAGCCACAGATCCCTTGATCCAGCGAAGGGAAGCGTGACACTGCTGCTACAGCTCGGAGAAAGCGCACGTGCATGCCCCCACTCGAGACGAGGACTGACTCCCCTGGGAGACTCCAGAAGTACCCCAAGATCCATGTCAGCACTGGAGAGGAATCCTCAGGTTCCGGCACCGACTCCACACAAGGTCTTAGGCCCCGGCATCGACGGAGAGGAATCCCGAGAGGCCCGAGCAACTCGCATGGGGACTGGCCTTTCTGAGGCCACCAGAGCGGGTCCCTGAGGTCCCCGTCGTAAGTCGAGAGCACCTGCCGCAACTCGAGAAAATCCAGGAGGTTCTCCCCTCCAGGCGAGATGAGGCCCATTTCCGCTGAGGCGTCTCGAGGCTAATCACACCTAACCTCTGGAACTTCCAAAGGGTCCTTCACACCCTTGCTGCAACTCAAGAAGTTCCCCGACATACCCGTCTCCACTCGAGAGGAAGCACGAGAGTCCCGCCCACATCCAGAGAGCCCCCTTTCCGCCTCCTAGCTCGAGAGGAGGGATCCTTTCCCTGCGTGGTCGGGAAAGAATTCCGGCGTTCCCGTCGCATCTCAAGGAGGCTCTCCACAGGAAAGGCGAGAGGAACTCCAGGGTCGTGCCACCATTCCCAGAGTCCCCCAGATGTCTCAGTCCATTCCAGGGAAACCTGTTTTCCCTGCACTGCCTCGACTTTCAAGCCGAGGATCGACTCACACCACGGTGGCACGTGGGACAGCCCTGTGGGAAAGCCTCGTGGGAAAGGGAAAGCCTCGAGGGAAAGCCACAGATCCCTTGATCCACGCGAAGGGAAGCGTGACACTGCTGCTACAGCTCGGGAGGAAAGCGCACGTGCATGCCCCCACTCGAGACGAGGACTGACTCCCCTGGGGAGACTCCAGAAGTACCCCAAGATCCATGTCAGCACTGGAGAGGAATCCTCAGGTTCCGGCACCGACTCCACACAAGGTCTTAGGCCCCGGCATCGACGGAGAGGAATCCCGAGAGGCCCCGAGCAACTCGCATGGGGACTGGCCTTTCCTGAGGCCACCAGAGCGGGTCCCTGAGGTCCCCGTCGTAAGTCGAGAGCACCTGCCGCAACTCGAGAAAATCCAGGAGGTTCTCCCTCCAGGCGAGATGAGGCCCATTTCCGCTGAGGCGTCTCGAGGCTAATCACACCTAACCTCTGGAACTTCCAAAGGGTCCTTCACACCCTTGCTGCAACTCAAGAAGTTCCCCGACATACCGTCTCCACTCGAGGAAGCACGAGAGTCCCGCCACATCCAGAGGAGCCCCGTTTCCGCCTCCTAGCTCGAGAGGAGGGATCCTTTCCCTGCGTGGTCGGGAAAGAATTCCCCGCGTTCCCGTCGCATCTCAAGAGGAGGCGCTCTCCACAGGAAAGGCGAGAGGAACTCCAGGGTCGTGCCACCATTCCCAGAGTCCCCCAGATGTCTCAGTCCATTCCAGGGAAACCTGTTTCCCTGCACTGCCTCGACTTTCAAGCCGAGGATCGACTCACACCACGGTGGCACGTGGACAGCCCTGTGGGAAAGCTCGTGGGAAAGCCTCGTGGGAAAGCCTCGAGGGAAAGCCCTGATCCCCTGATCTTCGCGAAGGGAAGCGTGACACTGCTGCTACAGCTCGGGAGGAAAGCGCACGTGCATGCCCCCACTCGAGACGAGGACTGACTCCCCTGGGGAGACTCCAGAAGTACCCCAAGATCCATGTCAGCACTGGAGAGGAATACTCAGGTTCCGCACCGACTCCACACAAGGTCTTAGGCCCGGCATCGACGGGAAGGAATCCGAGAGGCCCCACAGCAACTCTCATGGGGACTGGCCTTTCTGAGGCCACCAGAGCGGGTCCCTGAGGTCCCGTCGTAAGTCGAGAGCACCTGCCGCAACTCGAGAAAATCCAGGAGGTTCTCCCCTCCAGCGAGATGAGGCCCATTTCCGCTGAGGCGTCTCGAGGCTAATCACACCTAACCTCTGGAACTTCCTAAGGGTCCTTCACACCCTTGCTGCAACTCAAGAAGTTCCCCGACATACCCGTCTCCACTCGAGAGGAAGCACGAGAGTCCCGCCCACATCCAGAGGAGCCCCTTGTCGCCTCCTTGCTCGAGAGGAGGGATCCTTTCCCTGCCTGGTAGGGAAAGAATTCCTGGCGTTCCCGTCGCATCTCAGAGGAGGCGCTCTCCACAGGAAAGGCGAGAGGAACTCCAGGGTCGTGCCACCATTCCAGATCCCCCAGATGTCTCAGTCCATTCCAGGGAAACCTGTTTTCCCTGCACTGCCTCGACTTTCAAGCCGAGGATCGACTCACACCATGGTGGCACGTGGAGCAGCCCTGTGGGAAAGCCTCGTGGGAAAGCCTCGGAAAGCCTCGAGGGAAAGCCCCTGATCCCTTGATCCTCGCGAATGGAAGCGTGACACTGCTGCTACAGCTCGGGAGGAAAGCGCACGTGCATGCCCCCGACTCGAGACGAGGACTGACTCCCCTGGGGGACTCCAGAAGTACCCCAAGATCCATGTCAGTACTGGATAGAAATCCTCAGGTCCGGCACCTCTCCACACAAGATCTTAGGCCATGGCATCGACGGGGAGAGAAATCCCGAGAGGCCCCGAGCAATTCGCATGGGGACTGGCCTTTCCTGAGGCCACCAGAGCGGGTCCCTGAGGTCCCCGTCGTAAGTCGAGAGCACCTGCCGCAACTCGAGACAATCCAGGAGGTTCTCCCCTCCAGGCGAGATGAGGCCCATTTCCGCTGAGGCGTCTCGAGCTAATCACACCTAACCTCTGGAACTTCCGAAGGGTCATTCACACCCTTGCTGCAACTCAAGAAGTTCCCCGACATACCCGGCTCCAATTGAGAGGAAGCACGAGAGTTCCCCCCACATCCAAAGGAGCCCCATTTCCGCCTCCAAGCTCGAGAGGAGGGATCCTTTCCCATCGTGGTCGGGAATGAATTCCCCGCGTTCCCGTCGCAACTCAAGAAGAGGCACTCTCCACAGGAAAGGCGAGAGGAACTCCAGGGTCGTGCCACCATTCCCAGAGTCCCCCAGATGTCTCAGTCCATTCCAGGGAAACCTGTTTTCCCTGCACTGCCTCGACTTTCAAGCCGAGGATCGACTCACACCACGGTGGCACGTGGACAGCCTTGTGGGAAGAGCCTCGTGGGAAAGCCTCGAGGGAAAGCCACACATCCCTTGATCCACGCAAAGGGAAGCGTGACACTGCTGCTACAGCTCGGGGGGAAAGGCACGTGCATGCCCCACTCGAGACGAGGACTGACTCCCCTGGGGAGACTCCAGAAGTACCCCAAGATCCATGTCAGCACTGGAGAGGAATCCTCAGGATCCGACACCGACTCCACACAGGTCTTAGGCCCTGGCATCGACGGGAAAGGGTTCCCGAGAGGCCCCACATCAACTCTCATGGGGACTGGCCTTTCGTGAGGCCACCAGAGCGGGTCCCTGAGGTCCCCATCGTAAGTCGAGAGCACCTGCCGCAACTCGAGAAAATCCAGGAGGTTCTCCCCTCCAGGCGAGATGAGGCCCATTTCCGCTGAGGCGTCTCGAGGCTAATCACATCGAATATCTGCAACTTTCAAAGGGTCCTTCACACCCTTGCTGCAACTCAAGAAGTTCCCCGACATACCGGTCTCCACTCGAGAGGAAGCACGAGAGTCCGCCCACATCCAGAGGAGCCCGTTTTCCGCCTCCTGCTCGAGAGGGGTATCCTTTCCCTGTGTGGTCGGGAAAGAATTCCCGGCATTCCCGTCGCATCTCAAAAGGAGGCGCTCTCCACAGGAAAGGCGAGAGGAACTCCAGGGTAGTTCCACCATTCCCGAGTCCCCAGATATCAGTCCATTCCAGGGAAACCTGTTTTCCCTGCACTGCCTCTTCGACTTTCACGACCGACGATCGACTCACCACGTTGGCACGTGGACTGCCCTG
>NW_017199217.1:0-7409 GCF_001704415.2 Capra hircus | reverse complement strand
AATGCGAGAGGAAGTTCAGGGTCGTGCCACCATTCCCAGAGTCCCCCAGAAGTCTCAGTCCATTCCAGGGAAACCTGCTTTCCCTGCACTGCCTCGACTTTCAAGTCGGGGATCGACTCACACCAAGGTGGCACGTGGGACAGCCCTGTGGGAAAGCCTCGTGGGAAAACCTCGTGGGAAAGCTCGAGGGAAAGCCACAGATCCCTTGATCCACGCGAAGGAAGCGCGACACTGCTGTTACAGCTCGAGAGGAAAGCACACCTGCATGCCCCCCACTCGAGACGAGGACTGACTCCCCTGGGGAGACTCCAGGTGTACCCCAAGATCCATGTCAGCACTGGAGAGGAATCCTCAGGTTCCGGCACCAGACTCCACACAAGGTCTTAGCCCGGGCATCGACGGAAGAGGAATCCCGAGAGGCCCCCGAGCAACTCGCATGGGGATTGGCTTTTCCTGAGGCCACCAGAGCGGGTCCCTGAGGTCCCCATCATAAGTCGAGAGCACCTGCCGCAACTCGAGAATATCCAGGAGGTTCTCCCCTCCAGGTGAGATGAGGCCCATTTCCGCTGAGGCGTCTGGAGGCTAATCACATCTAACATCTGGAACTTCCAAGGATTCCTTCACACCCTTACTGCAACTCAAGAAGTTCCAGGACATACCCGTCTCCACTCGAGAGGAAGCACGAGAGTCCCGCCCACATAAAGAGGAGCCCCGTTTCCGCCTCCTAGCTCGAGAGGAGGGATCCTTTCCCTGCGTGGTCGGGAAAGAATTCCCGGCGTTCCGGTCGCAACTCAATAGGAGGGGCTCTCCACAGGAAAGGCGAGAGGAACTCCAGGGTCGTGCCACCATTCCGAGAGTCCCCCAGATGTCTCAGTCCATTCCAGGAAAACCTGTTTTCCCTGCACTGCCTCGACTTTCAAGCCGAGGATCGACTCACACCACGGTGGCACGGGGACAGCCCTGTGGGAAAGCCTCGTGGGAAAGACTCGTTTGAAAGCCTCGAGGGAAAGCCCCTGATTCCTTGATCCACGCGAAGGAAAGCGTGACACTGCTGCTACAGCTCGGGAGGAAAGCGCACGTGCATGCCCCCACTCGAGACGAGGACTGACTCCCCTGGGGAGACTCCAGGAGTACCCCAAGATCCACGTCAGCACTGGAGACGAATCCTCAGGTACTGGCACCGACTCCACACAAGATCTTAGGCCCCGGCATCGACGGAAGTGGAATCCCGCGAGGCCTGCGAGCTACTCGCATGGGGACTGCCTTTCCTGAGGCCACCGGACCGGGTCCCTGAGGTCCCCGTCGTAAGTCGAGAGCACCTGCCCCAACTTGAGAACATCCAGGAGGTTCTCCCTCCAGGCGAGATGAGGCCCATTTCTGCTGAGGTGTCTCGAGGCTAATCACACCTAACCTCTGGAAATTCCAAAGGGTCCTTCACACCCTTCCTGCAACTCAACAAGTTCCCGGATATACCCGTCTCCACTCGAGAGGAAGCACGAGCGTCCCGCCCACATCCAGAGGAGCCCCGTTACCGCCTCCTAGCTCGAGAGGTGGGATCCTTTCCCTGCAGGGTCGGGAAAGAATTCCCGGCGTTCCCGTTGCATCTCAAGAGGAGGCGCTCTCCACCTGAAAGGCGAGAGGGACTCAAGGGTCGTGCCACCATTCCCAGAGTCCCGCAGATGTCTCAGTCCATTCCAGGGAAACCTGTTTTCCCTGCACTGCCTCGACTTTCAAGCCGAGGATCAACTCACACAACGGTGGCACGTGGGACATCCCTGTGGAAAGCCTCGTGGGAAAGCCTCGTGGGAAAGCCTCGAGGGAAAGACACAGATCCCCTGATTCTCGCGAAGGGAAGCGTGACACTGCTGCTACAGCTCGGGAGGAAATCGCACGTGCATGCCCCCTCTCGAGATGAGTACTGACTCCCCTCGGGAGGCTCTAGAAGTACCCCAAGATCCATGCCGGCACTTGAGAGGAATCCTCAGGTTCCGGCACCGACTCCACACAAGATCTTATGTCCCGACATCGACGGGAGAGGAATCCCGAGAGGCCCCCGTGCAACTCGCATGGGGACTGGCCTTTCCTGAGGCCACCACAGCGGGTCCCTGAGTTCCCCGTCGTAAGTCGAGAGCACCAGCCGCAACTCGAGAAAATCCAGGAGGTTCTCCCCTCCAGGCGAGATGAGGTCCATTTCCGCTGAGGCGTTTGGAGGCTAATCACATGTAACATCTGGAACTTCCAAGGATTCCTTCACACCCTTTCTGCAACTCAAGAAGTTCCAGGACATACCCGTCTCCACTCGAGAGGAAGCACGAGAGTCCCGAGCACATAAAGAGGAGCCCCGTTTCCGCCTCCTAGCTCGAGAGGAGGGATCCTTTCCTGCGTGGTCGGCAAAGAATTCCTGGCGTTCCGGTCGCAACTCAATAGGAGGGGCTCTCCACAGGAAAGGCGAGAGGAACTCCAGGGTCGTGCCACCATTCCGAGAGTCCCCCAGATGTCTCAGTCCATTCCAGAAAACCTGTTTTCCCTGCACTGCCTCGACTTTCAAGCGAGGATCGACTCACACCACGGTGGCACGGGGGACAGCCCTGTGGGAAAGACTCGTGGGAAAGCCACAGATTCCTTGATCCACGCGAAGGGACGCGCTACACTGCTGCTACAGCTCGGAAGGAAAGCGCACGTGCATGCCCTCTCTCGAGACGAGGACTGACTCCCCTGTGGAGACTCCAGAAGTACCCCAAGATCCATGTCAGCACTGGAGAGGATTCGTCAGGTTCCAGCACTGACTCCACACAAGGTCTTAGGCGCCAGCATCGACGGGAGAGGAATCCCGAGAGGCCCCCGAGCAACTGGCATGGGGACTGGCCTTTCCTGAGGCCACCAGAGCGGGTCCCTGAGGTCCGAGTCGTAAGTCGAGAGCACCTGCCGCAACTCGAGAAAATCCAGGAGGTTCTCCCCGCCAGACGAGATGAGGCCCATTTCCGCTGAGGCGTCTCGAGGCTATTCACACTTAACCTCTGGAACTTTCAAAGGGTCCTTCACACCCTTTCTGCAACTCAAGATGTTCCCCGACATACCTGTCTCCACTCGAGAGGAAGCACGAGAGTCCCGCCCACATCCAGAGGAGCCCCGTTTCTGCCTCCTAGCTCGAGAGGAGGGATCCTTTCCCTGCGTGGTCGGGAAAGAATTCCCGGCGTTCCCGTCGCATCTCAAGAGCAGGCGCTCTCCACAGGAAAGGGGAGAGGAACTCCAGGGTCGTATCACCATTCCCAGAGTCCCCCAGAAGTTTCAGTCCATTCCAGGGAAACCTGTTTTCCCTGCACTGCCACGACTTTCAAGCCGAGGATCGACTCACACCACGGTGGCACGTGGGACAACCCTGCTGGAAAGCCTCGTGGGAAAGCTTTGTGGGAAAGCCTTGAGTGAAAGCCACAGATCCATTGATCCAAGGGAAGGGAAGCGTGACACTGCTGCTTCAGGTCGGGAGGAAAGCGCACGTGCATGCCCCCACTGGAGACGAAGACTGACTCCCCTGGGGAGACTCCAGAAGTACACCAAGATCCATTTCTGCACTGGAGAGGAATCCTCAGGTTCCGGCAGCGTCTCCACACAAGGTCTTAGGCGCTGGCATCGAGGGGAGAGGAATCACGAGAGGCCCCCGAGCAACTCGCATGGGGACTGGCCTTTCCTGAGGCCACCAGAGCGGGTCCCTGAGGTCCCCGTCGTAAGTCGAGAGCACCTGCCGCAACTCGAGAAAATCCAGGAGGTTCTCCCCTCCAGGCGAGATGAGGCGCATTTCCCCTGTGGCATCTCGAGGCTAATCACATCTAACATCTGGAACTTCCAAAGGGTCCTTCACACCCTTGCTGCAACTCAAGAAGTTCCCCGACATACCCGTCTCCACTCGAGAGGAAGCACGAGAGTCCCGCCCACATCCAGAGGAGCCCCGTTTCCGCCTGCTATCTCGAGAGGAGGGATCATTTACCTGCGTGGTCGGGAATGAATTCCCGGCATTTCCGTCACATCTCAAGAGGAGGCGCTCTCCACAGGAAAGGCGAGAGGAACTCCAGGGTCGTGCCACATTCCCAGAGTTCCCCAGATGTCTCACTCCATTCCAGGGAAACCTGTTTTCCCTGCACTGCCTCGACTTTCAAGCCGAGGGTCGACTCACAACACGGTGGCACGTGGGACAGCCCTGTGGGAAAGCCTCGTGGGAAAGCCTCGTTGGAAAGCCTCGAGGGAAAGCCCCTGATCCCTTGATACACGCGAAGGGAAGCGTGACACTGCTGCTTCAGCTCGGGAGGAAAGCGCACGTGCATTCCCCCAATCGAGACGACGACTGACTCCCCTGGGGAGACTCCAGAAGTACCCCAAGATCCATGTCAGCACTGGAGGTGAATGCTCAGGTTCCGGCACGTACTCCACACAAGATCTTAGGTCCCGGCATCGACTGAAGGGGAATCCCCAGAGGCCCCCGAGCAACTCGCATGGGGACTGGCCTTTCCGGAGGCCACCAGAGCGGGTCCCTGAGGTCCCTGTCGTAAGTCGAGAGCACCTGCCGCAACTCTAGAAAATCCAGGAGGTTCTCCCCTCCAGGCGAGATGAGGCCCATTTCCGCTGAGACGTCTCGAGGCTAATCAAACCTAACCTCTGGAACTTCCAAAGGGTTCTTCACACCCTTGCTGCAACTCAAGAAGTTCCCCGACATACCCGTCTACACTCGAGAGGAAGCACAGGAGTCCCGCCCACATCCAGAGGAGCCCCGTTTCCGCCTGCTAGCTCGAGAGCAGGGATCCTTTAACTGCGTGGTCGGGAAAGAATTCCCGGCATTCCCGTCACATCTCAAGAGGAGGTGCTCTCCACAGGAAAGGCGAGAGGAACTCCAGGGTCCTGCCACATTCCCAGAGTTCCCCAGATGTCTCACTCCATTCCAGGGAAACCTGTTTTCCCTGCACTGCCTCGACTTTCAAGCCGAGGATCGACTCACAACACGGTGGCACGAGGGACAGCCCTGTGGGAAAGCCTCGTTGGAAAGCCTGGAGGGAAAGACACAGGTCCCTTGATCCACTGCGAAGGGAAGCGTGACACTGCTGCTTCAGCTCGGGAGGAAAGCTCACGTGCAAGGCCCCACTCGAGACGAGGACTGACACCACTGAGGGGACTCCAGAAGTACCCCAAGATCCATGTCAGCACTGGAGAGGAATCCTCAGGTTCCGGCACCGAATCCACACAAGGTCTTAGGCCCCGGCATCGACGGGAGAACAATCCCAAGAGGCCCCAGTGCAACTCACATGGGGACTGGCCTTTCCTGTGGCCACCACAGCGGGTCCCTGAGGGCCCCGTCGTAAGTCGAGAGCACCTGCCGCAACTCGAGAAAATCCAGGAGTTTCTCCTCATCAGGCGATATGAGGCCCATTTCCGCTGAGGCGTCTCGAGGCTAATCACCCCTAACCTCTGGAACTTCCAAAGGGTCCTTCACACCCTTGCTGCAACTCAAGAATTTCCTCGACATACCCGTTTCCAATCGAGAAGAAGCACGAGAGTCCCACTTACATACAGAGGACCCCCGTTTCTGCTTCATAGTTCCAGAGGAGGGATTCTTTCCCTGCGTGGGAGGGAAAGAATTCCCGGCGTTCCCGTCGCATCTCAGGAGGAGGCACTCTCCACAGGAAAGGCCAGAGGAACTCCAGGGTCGTGCCACCATTCCCAGAGTCCCCCAGAAGCTCAGTTCATAACAGGGAAACCAGTTTTCCCTGCACTGCCTCGACTTTCAAGCCGAGGATCGATCACACCACGGTGCCACGTGGGACTGCAATGTGGGAACGCCTTGTGGGAAAGCCTCGTGCGAAAGCCTCCAGAGAAAGCCAAGATCCCTGCATCACGCGAATGGAATCGTGACACTGCTGCTACAGCTCGGGAGGAAAACCCACGTGCATGTCCCCACTCGCGACGAGGAATGACTCCCCTGGGAGACTCCAGAAGTACCCAAGATCCATGTCAGCACCGGAGAGGAATCCTCAGGTTCCGGCACAGACTCCACACAAGGTCTCAGGCCCCGGCAACGACGGGAGAGGAATCCCGAGAGGCCCCCGAACAACTCGCAAGGGGACTGGCCTTTCCTGAGGCCACCAGACCGGGTCCCTGAGTTCCCAATCTTAAGTCGAGAGCACCTGCCGCAACTCGAGAAATTCCAGGAGGTTCTCCCCTTCAGGCGAAATGAGGCCCATTTCCACTGAGGCGTCTCGAGTCTAATCACACCTAACTTCTGAAATTTCCAAAGGGTCCTTCACACCCTTGCTGCAACTCAAGAAGTTCCCCGACATACCCGTCTCCACTCGAGAGGAAGCACGAGAGTCCCGTCCACATCCAGAGGTTACCCGTTTCCGCCTCATAGCTCTAGAGGAGGGATCGTTTGCCTGCGTGGTCAGGAAAGAATTCCCGGTGTTCCAGTTCTGTCTCAAAAGGAGGCGCTCTCTACATGAAAGGCGAGAGGAACTCCAGGGTCGTGCCATCATTCCCTGAGTCCCCCAGATGTCTCAGTCCATTCCAGGGAAACCTGTTTTCCCTGCACTGCCTCGAATTTCAAGCCGAGGATCAACTCACACCAGAGTGGCACGTGGGACAGCCCTGTGGAAAGCCTCCTGGGAAAGCCTCGTGGGAAAGCCTCCAGGGAAACCCAGTGATCCCATGATCCACGCGATGGGAAGCGTGACACTGATGCTACAGCTGGGAAGGAAAGCGCACGTGCATGCCCCACTCGAGACGAGGAGTGACTCCCCTGGGGAGACTCCAGCAGTACCCCAAGATCCATGTCAGCACTGGAGAGGAATCCTCAGGTTCCGGCACCGACTCCACACTAGGTCTTAGGCCCCGGCATCGACGGGAGAAGAATCCCGAGAGGCCCCCGAGCAACTCGCATGGGGACTGGCCTTTCCTGAGGCCACCAGAGCGGGTCCCTGAGGTCCCCATGGTAACTCGAGAGCACCGTCCGCAACTCTTGAAAATCCAAGAGGTTCTCCCCTCCAGGCGAGATGAGGCCCTTTTCCGATGAGGCTCCTCGAGGCTAATCACACCTAAACGCTGGAATTTCCCAAGGATCCTTCACACCCTTGCTGCAACTCAAGAAGTTCCCCGACATACCCGACTCCACTCGAGAAGAAGGACGAGAGTCCCGCCCATATCCAGAGGAGCCCCGTTTCCGCCTCATAGTTCTAGAGGGATCCTTTCCCCGAATTCCCGTGGTTCTTGTCGCATCTCAAGAGGAGGCGCTCTCCACTTGAAACGCGAAAGGAACTCCAGGTTCGTGCCACCGTTCCCACTCCCCCAGATGTCTCATTCCATTCCACGGAAACCTGTTTTCCCTGCACTGCCTCGACTTTCAAGCTGAGGATCGACTCACACCACGGTTG
>NW_017199216.1:0-7409 GCF_001704415.2 Capra hircus | reverse complement strand
GTGCTTCTCCGTGCGGAGCTTAGTCTGGGCGGCCAAGCAACCGCTGAAGGAGCCCTGCTGTTGCCCTTCGCTTCCCTCTGACAGAGCTTTCACTGCTGGAGCCCTTGGCAGTGTGCAACCCACCAGCCCCCTAAGCCCTCCTCAAGGACGCTGGGAACTAAGTGCAAAGGCAAGGCAGGGTAGAGCTGAAGCCAGGAAGGCGCCAGTGGCGTTTCCCAGCCTCACACAGCCTGCTCCTTCCTGGGGAGGGAGCCTAAAGCAAGGCAAGTCTGCGCAAGGCTCGCCTATGGCAGAGCATCTTGGCCAGGAACTCTGCCAGATCGGGCCTCTGAACAGAGCTAGAGATCTGCTGTACTGAGGCACACTTAACTCCGTGCAAGCAGGGCTTTCAACTTGACGGGGCTGCTGCCTCCTCTTCCCCCGAGGAGGCTCGCTTCCCTGCTGGCTGTGCACTCGCCTATCAGGCGGCGGGGCGCAGGGCTCCTCCAGCAGGTCTTTGCCTCAGGGGCTGCTTCCCCTGAGTTTTGGGCTGTGGGCAGGAACCAGACACGCAGGATCAGGCCCCAAACACCTGCACATGTCTCTGCTGGGGAGGAGAGTGCTAGGGAACCTACGTCTGTCATACACTTTCTGGGCACCCAAGGAATCAGCCTCCGTGTGTGCGGGGCTGAAAACCCCAGCCAGGGGCCCTGGGAGCCTGGGCTCTCCGTGTGGGCGCTGATCTGGGCGGCCTAGAAACCGCTGGAGGAGCCCTGCAGTTGCCCTTCCCTTCCCTCTGACAGAGCTCTCACTGCTGGAGCCCTTGGCAGTGTGCAACCCACCACCCCTAAGCCCTCCCCAAGGACGCCTGGCACCTATGTGCAAAGGCAAGGCAGGATTGGAGCTGAGGCAAGGAAGGCGCCAGTGGCGACTCCCAGGCTCCTGCTGCCTGCTCCTTCCTGGAGAGGCAGCCTAAAAGCAAGGCAAGTCTGGGCAAGGCTAGCCCCCGGCAGAGCAGCCTCGCGCCAGGAACTCTGCCAGATCGGGGCTCTGAGCAGAGCTAGAGCTCTGCCGTACTGGAGGCGCACTTAGCTCCGTGCAAGCAGGGCTTTCAACTTGACGGGGCTGGGCTGCCTCCTCTTCCCCCGAGGAGGCTCGCTTCCCTGCTGGCTGTGCACTCGCCTATCAGGCGGGGGCGCAGGGCTCCTCCAGCAGGTCTTGCCTCAGGGGCTGCTTCCCCTGAGTTGGGGCTGTGGGCAGGAACCCAGACACGCAGGATCAGGCCCCAAACACCTGCACATGTCTCTGCTGGGGAGGAGAGTGCTAGGGAACCTACGTCTGTCATACACTTTCTGGGCACCCAAGGAATCAGCCTCCGTGTGTGCGGGGCTGAAAACCCAGCCAGGGGCCCTGGGAGCCTGGTGCTCTCGGTGCGGCGCTGATTCTAGGCGGCCTAGAAAACCGCTGGAGGAGCCCTGCAGTTGCCCTTCCCTTCCCTCTGACAGAGCTCTCACTGCTGAAGCCCTTGGCAGTGTGCAACCCACCACCCCTAAGCCCTCCCCAACGACGCCTGGCACCTATGTGCAAAGGCAAGGCAGGATTGGAGCTGAGGCAAGGAAGGCACCAGTGGCGTCTCCCAGGCTCGCTCAGACAGCTCCTTCCTGGGGAGGGAGCCTAAAAGCAAGGCAAGTCTGGGCAAGGCGAGCCCCGGCCGAGCAGCCTCGCGCCAGAAACTCTGCCAGATCGGGGCTCTGAGCAGAGCTAGAGCTCTGCCGTACTGGAGGCCACTTAGCTCCGTGCAAGCAGGGCTTTCCTCTTGACTGGGCTCGGCTGCCTCCTCTTCTCCCGAGGAGGCTCGCTACACTGCTGGCTGTGCTCTCGCCTATCAGGCGGGCGCGCAGGGCTCCTCCAGCAGGTCTTGCCTCAGGGGCTGCTTCCCCTGAGTTGAGGCTGTGGCGGGAACCCAGACACGCAGGATAAGGCCCCAACCACCTGCACATGTCTCTGCTGGGGAGGAGAGTGCTAGGGAACCTACGTCTCTCACACACTTTCTAGGCACCCACGGAGTCAGCCTCTGGGAGTGTGGGGATGCAAAACCCAGCCAGGGGCCCTTGGAACCTGGTGCTCTCCGTGCGGAGCTTTGTCTGGGCGGCCAAGGAACCGCTGAAGGAGCCCTGCTGTTGCCCTTCGCTTCCCTCTGACAGAGCTTTCACTGCTGGAGCCCTTGGCAGTGTGCAACCCACCAGCCCCTAAGCCCTCCTCAAGGACGCTTGGGACCTAAGTGCAAAGGCAAGGCAGGGGTAGAGCTGAAGCCAGGAAGGCGCCAGTGGCGTTTCCGAGCCTCACACAGCCTGCTCCTTCCTGGGAGGGAGCCTTAAAGCAAGGCAAGTCTGCGCAAGGCTCGCCTATGGCAGAGCATCTTGGTGCCAGGAACTCTGCCAGATCGGGCCTCTGAACAGAGCTAGGAGATCTGCCGTACTGGAGTCGCACTTAGCTTCGTGTAAGCAGGGATTTCAGTTGACGGGGACTTGCTGCCTCCTCTTCCCCCGAGGAGGCTCGCTTCCCTGCTGGGCTGTGCACTCGCCTATCAGGCGGGGGCGCAGGGCTCCTCCAGCAGGTCTTTGCCTCAGGGGCTGCTTCCCCTGAGTTGGGGCTGTGGGCAGGAACCAGACACGCAGGATCAGGCCCCAAACACCTGCACATGTCTCTGCTGGGGAGGAGAGTGCTAGGGAACCTACGTCTGTCATACACTTTCTGGCACCCAAGGAATCAGCCTCCGTGTGTGCGGGGCTGAAAACCCCAGCCAGGGGACCTGGGAGCCTGGTGCTCTCCGGTGTGCGCTGAATCTGGCGGCCAAGCAACCGCTGGAGGAGCCCTGCAGTTGCCCTTCCCTTCCCTCTGACAGAATTCTCACTGCTGGAAGCCTTGGCAGTGTGCAACCCACCAGCCCCTAAGCCCTCTCCTTAAGGAGGACTGGACCTAAGTGCAAAGGCAAGGCAGGATTGGAGCTGAGGCAAGAAAGGCGCCAGTGGCGCTCCCAGGCTCCTGCTCGCCTGCTCCTTCCTGGAGAGGCAGCCTAAAAGCAAGGCAAGTCTGGGCAAGGCTAGCCCCCGGCAGAGCAGCCTCGCGCCAGAAACTCTGCCAGATCGGGGCTCTGAGCAGAGCTAGAAGCTCTGCCGTACTGGAGCGCCCACTTAGCTCCGTGCAAGCAGGGCTTTCCTCTTGACTGGGCTCGGGCTGCCTCCTCTTCTCCCGAGGAGGCTCGCTACCCTGCTGGCTGTGCTCTCGCCTATCAGGCGGCGCGCGCAGGGCTCCTCCAGCAGGTCTTGCCTCAGGGGCTGCTTCCCCTGAGTTGGGGCTGTGGGCGGGAACCCAGACACGCAGGATCAGGCCCCAACCACCTGCACATGTCTCTGCTGGGGAGGAGAGTGCTAGGGAACCTACGTCTCTCACACACTTTCTAGGCACCCACGGAGTCAGCCTCTGGGAGTGTGGGGATGCCAAAACCCAGCCAGGGGCCCTTGGAACCTGGTGCTCTCCGTGCGGCGCTTTGTCTGGGCGGCCAAGGAACCGCTGAAGGAGCCCTGCTGTTGCCCTTCGCTTCCCTCTGACAGAGCTTTCACTGCTGGAGCCCTTGGCAGTGTGCAACCCACCAGCCCCTAAGCCCTCCTCAAGGACGCTTGGGACCTAAGTGCAAAGGCAAGGCAGGGGTAGAGCTGAAGCCAGGAAGGCGCCAGTGGCGTTTCCGAGCCTCACACAGCCTGCTCCTTCCTGGGGAGGGAGCCTTAAAGCAAGGCAAGTCTGCGCAAGGCTCGCCTATGGCAGAGCATCTTGGTGCCAGGAACTCTGCCAGATCGGGCCTCTGAACAGAGCTAGAGATCTGCCGTACTGGAGTCGCACTTAGCTTCGTGTAAGCAGGGATTTCAGCTTGACGGGGACTTGCTGCCTCCTCTTCCCCCGAGGAGGCTCGCTTCCCTGCTGGCTGTGCACTCGCCTATCAGGGCGGGGGCGCAGGGCTCCTCCAGCAGGTCTTGCCTCAGGGGCTGCTTCCCCTGAGTTGGGGCTGTGGGCAGGAACCCAGACACGCAGGATCAGGCCCCAAACACCTGCACATGTCTCTGCTGGGGAGGAGAGTGCTAGGGAACCTACGTCTGTCATACACTTTCTGGGCACCCAAGGAATCAGCCTCCGTGTGTGCGGGGCTGAAAACCCCAGCCAGGGGACCTGGGAGCCTGGTGCTCTCCGTGTGGCGCTGAATCTGGGCGGCCAAGCAACCGCTGGAGGAGCCCTGCAGTTGCCCTTCCCTTCCCTCTGACAGAATTCTCACTGGCTGGAGCCCTTGGCAGTGTGCAACCCACCAGCCCCTAAGCTCTCCTTAAGGAGGACTGGGACCTAAGTGCAAAGGCAAGGCAGGATTGGAGCTGAGGCAAGAAAGGCGCCAGTGGCGACTCCCAGGCTCCTGCTGCCTGCTCCTTCCTGGAGAGGCAGCCTAAAAGCAAGGCAAGTCTGGGCAAGGCTAGCCCCCGGCCAGAGCAGCCTCGCGCCAGGAACTCTGCCAGATCGGGGCTCTGAGCAGAGCTAGAGCTCTGCCGTACTGGAGGCGCACTTAGCTCCGTGCAAGCAGGGCTTTCAACTTGACGGGGCTGGGCTGCCTCCTCTTCCCCGAGGAGGCTCGCTTCCCTGCTGGCTGTGCACTCGCCTATCAGGCGGGGGCGCAGGGCTCCTCCAGCAGGTCTTGCCTCAGGGGCTGCTTCCCCTGAGTTGGGGCTGTGGGCAGGAACCCAGACACGCAGGATCAGGCCCCAACCACCTGCACATGTCTCTGCTGGGGAGGAGAGTGCTAGGGAACCTACGTCTGTCATACACTTTCTGGGCACCCAAGGAATCAGCCTCCGTGTGTGCGGGGCTGAAAACCCCAGCCAGGGGCCCTGGGAGCCTGGTGCTCTCGGTGCGGCGCTGATTCTAGGCGGCCTAGAAACCGCTGGAGGAGCCCTGCAGTTGCCCTTCCCTTCCCTCTGACAGAGCTCTCACTGCTGAAGCCCTTGGCAGTGTGCAACCCACCACCCCCTAAGCCCTCCCCAACCACGCCTGGCACCTATGTGCAAAGGCAAGGCAGGATTGGAGCTGAGGCAAGGAAGGCACCAGTGGCGTCTCCCAGGCTCGCTCAGACAGCTCCTTCCTGGGGAGGGAGCCTAAAAGCAAGGCAAGTCTGGGCAAGGCGAGCCCCCGGCCGAGCAGCCTCGCGCCAGAAACTCTGCCAGATCGGGGCTCTGAGCAGAGCTAGAGCTCTGCCGTACTGGAGGCGCCACTTAGCTCCGTGCAAGCAGGGCTTTCCTCTTGACTGGGCTCGGCTGCCTCCTCTTCTCCCGAGGAGGCTCGCTACACTGCTGGCTGTGCTCTCGCCTATCAGGCGGGCGCGCAGGGCTCCTCCAGCAGGTCTTGCCTCAGGGGCTGCTTCCCCTGAGTTGAGGCTGTGGGCGGGAACCCAGACACGCAGGATAAGGCCCCAACCACCTGCACATGTCTCTGCTGGGGAGGAGAGTGCTAGGGAACCTACGTCTCTCACACACTTTCTAGGCACCCACGGAGTCAGCCTCTGGGAGTGTGGGGATGCAAAACCCAGCCAGGGGCCCTTGGAACCTGGTGCTCTCCGTGCGGAGCTTTGTCTGGGCGGCCAAGGAACCGCTGAAGGAGCCCTGCTGTTGCCCTTCGCTTCCCTCTGACAGAGCTTTCACTGCTGGAGCCCTTGGCAGTGTGCAACCCACCAGCCCCTAAGCCCTCCTCAAGGACGCTTGGGACCTAAGTGCAAAGGCAAGGCAGGGGTAGAGCTGAAGCCAGGAAGGCGCCAGTGGCGTTTCCGAGCCTCACACAGCCTGCTCCTTCCTGGGAGGGAGCCTTAAAGCAAGGCAAGTCTGCGCAAGGCTCGCCTATGGCAGAGCATCTTGGTGCCAGGAACTCTGCCAGATCGGGCCTCTGAACAGAGCTAGAGATCTGCCGTACTGGAGTCGCACTTAGCTTCGTGTAAGCAGGGATTTCAGCTTGACGGGGACTTGCTGCCTCCTCTTCCCCCGAGGAGGCTCGCTTCCCTGCTGGCTGTGCACTCGCCTATCAGGCGGGGGCGCAGGGCTCCTCCAGCAGGTCTTGCCTCAGGGGCTGCTTCCCCTGAGTTGGGGCTGTGGGCAGGAACCCAGACACGCAGGATCAGGCCCCAAACACCTGCACATGTCTCTGCTGGGGAGGAGAGTGCTAGGGAACCTACGTCTGTCATACACTTTCTGGGCACCCAAGGAATCAGCCTCCGTGTGTGCGGGGCTGAAAACCCCAGCCAGGGGACCTGGGAGCCTGGTGCTCTCCGTGTGGCGCTGAATCTGGGCGGCCAAGCAACCGCTGGAGGAGCCCTGCAGTTGCCCTTCCCTTCCCTCTGACAGAATTCTCACTGCTGGAGCCCTTGGCAGTGTGCAACCCACCAGCCCCTAAGCTCTCCTTAAGGAGGACTGGGACCTAAGTGCAAAGGCAAGGCAGGATTGGAGCTGAGGCAAGAAAGGCGCCAGTGGCGACTCCCAGGCTCCTGCTGCCTGCTCCTTCCTGGAGAGGCAGCCTAAAAGCAAGGCAAGTCTGGGCAAGGCTAGCCCCCGGCAGAGCAGCCTCGCGCCAGGAACTCTGCCAGATCGGGGCTCTGAGCAGAGCTAGAGCTCTGCCGTACTGGAGGCGCACTTAGCTCCGTGCAAGCAGGGCTTTCAACTTGACTGGGCTGGGCTGCCTCCTCTTCCCCCGAGGAGGCTCGCTTCCCTGCTGGCTGTGCACTCGCCTATCAGGCGGGGGCGCAGGGCTCCTCCAGCAGGTCTTGCCTCAGGGGCTGCTTCCCCTGAGTTGGGGCTGTGGGCAGGAACCCAGACACGCAGGATCAGGCCCCAAACCACCTGCACATGTCTCTGCTGGGGAGGAGAGTGCTAGGGAACCTACGTCTGTCATACACTTTCTGGGCACCCAAGGAATCAGCCTCCGTGTGTGCGGGGCTGAAAACCCCAGCCAGGGGCCCTGGGGAGCCTGGTGCTCTCGGTGCGGCGCTGATTCTAGGCGGCCTAAGAAACCGCTGGAGGAGCCCTGCAGTTGCCCTTCCCTTCCCTCTGACAGAGCCTCTCACTGCTGAAGCCCTTGGCAGTGTGCAACCCACCACCCCCTAAGCCCTCCCCAACGCACGCCTGGCACCTATGTGCAAAGGCAAGGCAGGATTGGAGCTGAGGCAAGGAAGGCACCAGTGGCGTCTCTCCAGGCTCGCTCAGACAGCTCCTTCCTGGGGAGGGAGCCTAAAAGCAAGGCAAGTCTGGGCAAGGCGAGCCCCCGGCCGCAGCCTCGCGCCAGAAACTCTGCCAGATCGGGGGCTCTGAGCAGAGCTAGAGCTCTGCCGTACTGGAGGCCACTTAGCTCCG